>NC_053128.1:8717839-8830339 GCF_010015445.1 Perca fluviatilis
CCTCCACAGACCCCGGCCTGCTATGAGGTACTTGGAGCTCCGTCACGACTGGCAGCCCACAGCACTCCATCCCCGCGCAAAGTCACCGTCTCTTGGGCTAATGACAACCAAATGCCCCTGCCCTGACAGAGCTCCAGGGCCTGCAGCTCCCCTCTTCCTGCTAGCTAAATGCCCGGTGTATGTGAGTGAGAGCGCGGTCAGCGAGCTTGTTACGCCAGCAATCTCTTACCACAGGTTTCAGTTAATCTTTTAATGTGTGTAATTATAATGTGTTGAGTTACTTAAACAAACGATTGGGGAAATAAATGCCACTTGTCCGCGAGTGCCATTGATAGAGCCTGCGGCTTTCCAATCCATCGTTTTATGAGTACATAACCTATTTGTACTAGTGTAGACGTTTGGTATCATTTCGGGCATTATTAGTGGGGTCATTTACGAGATACAAACGTGGGTCGATTAGCCTATGCGCTAAGCTATTCAGCTGATAACGCTACTCTACGCTAACTCTCCCAATGTTAGACCCAGGTGAAAAAAGCTTCTGCGGGGGTGTTTGGCTCGAGGTCATGGTGCAAAGGACCCTAGGGTGAAATTACTCCGAAGCATCACTTTAACTGTCTAGTAAACGGTCTCTGACTTTTGACACTATGTTCTCTGAAGTTTGTACAAAATTACCTTTCTTTCCTATGAAATTATTAGAATATTTCTGACTCAATTTAAACTGCTATAACTCTTGAAAACATTATGCAATCGCAACCAAACATAGACCACATGCATATTAAATCTGATTGATCATGCAAAATCGGATGGCATTTCACATGGGGATGACCCTACAGCATGAGAAATTATTTGCACTAAGCTGTAACGTAGTTATGAAGTTTTTATGGAATCATGGCTGTCCTCAGCCAGTCAGCATGTTTATTCATCACTGCGCATTTTGATGCTGATCTGGATCCAGACACTGATAACATTTTGTACTATATATAAAGCAAATGTAGAGGGATGTGCAGTCTTGGCTCTCTGGGCGCTTTCTTGTTTACAAAGAGGCTAAACATTTAGACAGCTTTAATTAATTTTCCTGAAATGTGTGCACGGATGTGCCAGGTGTTTCAGAAAAACACAGTTGAGAAAAACATGAAATACATGCAAGAAAAAGGACAGTTTAATTGCTGAACACAAAGTGAAATAAATATAAGTACAGGGACTGACTTGACGTGCACGGGGAAAGGTCAGCTATTCATGGCGAGCAAAGTGTCAGCTCCCTGTGTGGGTTAAACCGAACCGTTTAGTGCTGAACACCCCTCTTGTTCCGCGCCCTTCAAGCTAAGACTAAGACACACACACACACACACACCAAAAATAACACCCCATCCATCCCGTCATGTCAACAACATACATTTAGCTAATGAAAATAACCGGCAAACAGAGCATTAACGCACAGGCCTCAGAGGCAACGGGCTTCATACACACGAGGAGGTGCTTTGCACACAGCTGCTGTCAAGAGCATCCTTGAGTGCTTCTGAGAATGTCAATCATAAGAGCTCGCTACTCCAAGCCGCCACAAATGGAAAGCTATACATCACTGGGCTCATCCTACATTGACTTACAGAGCTAACAGAGAAGAGGTCAGGCTGAGAGGAATAACCCCCCAACCAAACAATACTGTTCATAGGGTTCCTTCCAAAACCCCTGCTTTTAGATTTCAACTCCATCAAATCAACACGTTGTGTACAGCTGTCATTCGATCTTTAAAGGAGAAAAACGGCCACATAAGTCTTTTGTTCGGCACATATTTACGCTTATAGTGGCGGCGCCCTCTAGTGGGCATAGTTATTTTCACGGGACTACATCATAAGAATACCAAGTTCCTTGAAAGGAGGCAGGTTGGGGTTGTGGATGGGTCCAGGACTTTTGGATGTTTGCATCTTAATGCATTCGTGTGCAATTCACAGTTTCCTTCTCGTCACATCTATGTGAAAATTGTTTGTCCTTGAGGTTCAAGGCTCAGCAGTCATCATGCAGCACAGCACTGTACAAAGAAATGCAACTGCAGTCTTATGGATTTGATTTCACAACAATGTAACTCATGAATGTAATGGTCTTGGCGTCCAACTCTCAAATCTCTGACATCAGAGTGGCCTTGAACTCACCATAAAGGAGGTGACGGTAATATACTTTGATGAAAACAATAAAGGCAATGACATCTGTGATGGATTATTTGTTTCAAGCACACTTCAAATCTCTGCTGGCTGATTTGCTCTGATGCTCTGGCTAAAAAGAACTGAGTATTACCTGTGCTGATTATAAAGGGCCCTTAAAGTCAACAGCAAGTTCCCTATGAAATAATGAATAATGATGATATTGAACAACGAGTTCCAGCAGGCATGAAAGACAGACTGGAAGTAGCACCGGTGCAATAGCATAGACTATAAACATAGTGGACGTAGCAACCGTGACGCCACCCATCTGAGGAGGATAACGCCGTGACAAGTTTACAGCTATTTGAATGTACACAGTGCCATGATAAGCATTGCTAAGCCTCTGTCCTGATTGACAGGTCGGTGTATAACCACACCCATAAAGCATCCCCTGCTTTATCGTCTATTTTAAAATAAATGGGATCGTAATTTACTAAATGAACATCATGCTGGATTGCAGAAGACTTGAAAATAGCGATAGAGACCATAAACTCATTATGAAAAGGTTTACTGAGGTAGTAATAAATCAAGTGATTTCATTTTCCCATAGACTTTTATAGAAACAGACTTCCAGTGGAGTTGCCACCCATTGGAAATTAGATAGAATGCAGGTTTAAGGCACTTCCGCATTGGCATCACTTTTCAGGCCGAGAAGCTTCAACCATTATTTTTACAGTCTATGAGCGTTGGCTGTATTTTGTTACCTGGATAATCTGTGATCATCCATGGCTAAAGCTGGAATTATACTCAGGAACTAACAGGCTACAACACACATACTGTAAATGTATAAGTATAGTTATCTATAACTATACATCTGTGCTGCAGTAGATAGTAGACAGATACAGAGATATCATGTGGCGACCACAGGAACTGTGATTGGTCAGCTTGCGCTGCTTGTGTCTTGCCCTACAAGTTTCCAGAAATTGTTGATGTGATTTTTCTCCTTTTCAAAACCACACATCTAACAAATCCATCTCCACCGCACACCTCCTGCTCACAGTGACTGCCACTCTCGTTCACGGGGAATGACAGAATGTCAACATGATTGCTTTGGCAATGGTGTCCTATTCAGCAGTGAGACGAGGAAAATCGCCATCACTCGATATCACAAAGTGAACTGAAGAAGGCGAGCACAATGACTGTATGTACAGTAATTACAGCGCAACATGGACTAGTCATGTGCTAAGCTAGATACTAAAGGTCATGACCATGTTAGAAGCAGAAAGCTCCAAGTTGCCATTCAGTGTAATTGACCGTGACCAGTGTTTTGATCTGCATGTCACAACTCAGGGGACAGGAAGGTGGACTGCAGCTGGCAGACCGTTACGACCTTGGAGCTGAACAAATAATCCCTCTTTTTCACATCACATGTGGAATCGTACGCACTGCAATGGCACACATACAGTATATACTTCTGTATCTGCTTGTTCCAACTGAAGCTATAAAGGTGCTATGACCATAGATACAGATGACTAAGTGAAGTATTCAAACCCAAGATCTCATGTTTATAATGGCTGCATTGTTACAACCAATTGAAATATCCCAGATGTGCTTTCGCACAATTTTACACACATTTCCTTAGAGTTTGGCACCATATTTGGTGTTTTTGAAAAACCTTTGGGATCTTGACTAGAATTTCAAAGGCCCTGAAAACTTATTTTCTCGATTAGTCACACATGAACACACCATTCTGGTTATTTTAGATGAGAGATTTCTGTATTTCATTTTTTTCATCTCACTGGTTTGAAGGGGCGTGCCTTTGACTGTGTTCTACAGAAGCACATTACTATTACTACTTATCTCATAATTATGACTTACTAAGTCATAAATACAAGAAAAGATTTTTGAATTATGAGATTGTTTTCTTGTAATTCTGGGATCTGTTCTCGTTATTGTGAGATCTAATTTCATAATATGATATATTTCTTTTAAATAATCATTCTTCTAATTACAAAATAAGGCCTCAATTTTTTCTGTATTTTTACTCAAGTAGTACAGGACTTCTCTATAATGGTATTTTTTGGGGTTGTAATAGTACAAATATTATTATATCTGTACATACTGTATATACTATTTTACACTTTCCCAAACAGCTCTTACAAGCCTCTAGTTGATTACCAAAAAAGTGCTTTAAATTGTTTTCTGTCCATGTGTGTGTGCTTTAGTGTCACTTTGTATCAGCAGGGATGCTTCATACAGTAAGTCTTTCTGACAGAGCTGCCCTAGTCCAGGAAAAAAAACATCCTTGCCTCCCTTCCTGCGTCGACATAAAACTCTGGACCAAAATATAAACATGAATGATTCATGGGATCATTGAACAAAACAATACCAGAGACATGGACTCACACACCCCAATTTCTAACACAAACACACACACACACACACACACACACACACACACACACACACACACACACACACACACACACACACACACACACACACACACTCGGAGATGGAAAGGCAGCAAAGAGCACTTCCTGTCAGGAATTACAAGCATCCTTTTATCCACAATTGCCGTGGCGACTTCCAGAACATTATTCTTTTTCCTGTTTGTCTTTTTAAATCTCTTAAACTTATCAACTTGCACGGCAGTCCGAGGGACACTGGGTTCTCGACACAGTGTTCACATGTTGAGTTAGCAGGGAAAATACTGATGGTCTGAGAAAGAGCAGACTCCGATTTCAATTTGTCAAATTATCTCCGGATGGAAGTGTCGAGAATGTTAAATTAATCAAGAGTGCTTCCAGCTCCTGGTGTTTTGGTGGGATTGCATTCTGTCACATTAACGGCCAGTTTACCCAAATTACAAAAAAAAAAAGATATGTCTTGAATTCTGAGGTTGTTTTTGTAATTTGAGTGACCTGGTTCTTTAAGGAAAAGCACAATGAGACTGGGTAGTGTGAAGAAATGAAGTGCGGATCTCACTTGTTGAGTTTGGCCACGTAGATCTTGATGTGGCCGAAGTCGGGCCTCTCTGCGGGGTCCTCGGCCCAGCAGCCCTCCATCAGGATGGTCAGCTCCTCCGAGTGGCATTTGTTGTCTGTCGTCGGACGAAAGTACGGCTTCTGACCGTTCCTCACCTTCTGTACGATCTCTGCGGTCGAGAGGACAGAGAGAGTGGTGTGTCTGGGGCAGGCCGTTCTCACCATCGGTGACATCAGTCACATTTCATTCATGCTGTGTAAAATGTGTGTATGTTGGGGCGGCTTTTGGGTGCAACTATGATTTCTTTTTGTTTTATTTGTATTTGTAGTCAACACACTCAAATGTCAGCCAACACAAAGGATGTACGTTTTACTAAATTTAAAACAAATTGCTCATACAACCTTAAATGAAAATGTTATGTTTGAATTAAAGCAGGCAAGCAGCACAAAGACCATACAACACACAACTTTGGTTTTCTTATAATTAGGCAGTGTATTAACATAATGCTGATACGCTGGGTGGACAAAATGATTGAAAAACAGAGCTTGTATTTAACTAAGAACTCCTTACTGGTCTCATGCATTGCCATTGCAGTGTTACTCATTTTTCTGTAGGGAATTCCATATAGGTTTTTTTTAAACTGCAGTAGATGCTTTCAAACCTAGATTACTATTTTCATGAATATTGACATTCTTTAATCAGTTCACAGTTCTAGATATCTGTAAATGTGCTATTTCTGCTGGATGAACCTTAATATATTCAGCACTGCACATATCTCCTCTTTGATGCATTAATCATACCATTTAAAAAGTTTGAAAGAGACATCTTTGCCAAAATGTTTTCTCAACATCCTCTCCTTTCCGTTATTAGCATCATCATGAAAGTCGTTTTTAAGCAGCTCTGGTTTTAGCCGACACTAGAGAGCAGGTGCAGGCTTTCGCTGCCCTCAGCCTGTTAATGGATAAGTATCAGGGCACTTGTACAATCAGCATCGAGCGTGACTGAGAATAAAAGGCTAATCAAAGTCATCACACGGCGGAAGCGCCCCGGGAGGGTTTCACACATCCACTTTGGATGTGTGAAAGTTGAACTCCTGATCTTGAAATGCTTTCGAAGTTGAAGTTAGTCCGGCTGTCACTAAGCAGAAACAGCGGTGGAGGTAAGTAGATGCTGGTGAAGAAACCGGTCAAACCGCAACATGTGTGCAGGAAGCTGAAGAGCCAAAGTGCCAGCAGTGATTAAAATCAGATTTTCTTAGTCTTAATAAACTAAAGACGATAAAAGAAATAATGTGCTAGAGCATTCCAGTAAGAGATAAGCTACTGCAAAGCAAAATATCTCTCAGGAAGGCTGTTGTCCAAAGATATCATTTTCACAAGAATTACATCATATGCACTAAGCCCATTGGGCTGTTTCTTTCCTTTGTTGATGCTGTTGAGGCTAGATATCCATTTTAATTTGTCTACCTCAGTCTGCTGAAGCCTCATATTAGCTTTGGTTAACCATCTGAATTAATTTATTTCACAGAAATATTACTGTGGATTTTGTCCCCCATCACTTAGATTGAAATTGCTTTAGGATGTGATGTCTTGGCAGCCATGGAAAGGGGAATAATTAAATCAGCTGACAGGGCTTTTAGTCTGCATAAGGGCATGTGAGGATTGTTTTAATTAAATAAATGTGACCCTAACTTTTAAGGGATTGTTGGGAAAAATACCATAGACTGTATAAAATATGGACATAATCTCCGTGATGTCACCCATAGGTTTCTAAAGAGCCAAAATAAAGCTCAAAGTGGGGGGGCTCAGGCTGTCGCCATCTTGGCAGTGCCTGATGTCAGGTAATCCGAAAGTGGGCAAGGAGGGGGAGCGCTGATGGAGCTGAGGCGGGCCAAGTGAAGCCTACGGTCCATACTCAGCCACCTGTCACTCAAAACAGAACGCCCTTAAATATGCAAAACTTTAAGCCTAAATAAAATGTAAACAGGTGAGTTATTAAAAAAAAATTAAAATCACACCCCCCCGTAGAGGTGTCATGAAGGGGGAAGTCCAAACCCGTTTTTGTTGTACCAGGCTGTAAACATGTTTAACTCTGCTGTAAAGTTGGCCATTTTACCATGGTGGTCTGTGAGGATTGACTCCCTTTTGGAGCCAGCCTCAGGTGGCCATTTGATGAACTGCAGTTGTTAGCGCTTTTGGGCTGGCTTTATTTTTTAGGACCGGAGGTTGCCGCTTGACTCCTCAGCTGTTTAGCTTCTCTTTTTGTAAGCCCAGAATCCCTAAGAACTACGCTGATGATGGATCAGCATTTATGTTAGTGTGAATGCAGGAAGTAGTGTTTCCCTTCTGTAGAGAGTTTGCTTTATGACTCAAACCGGTGACAGGGTTGCTTTTGTATGCCCCTAGGGTATCTGTTGATGCTCCTATCTATCTGGCTGAACACTGGTTTTGTTTTTTATTATTACTCTATTAATCTGTTTTAGTTTCTGCGCTTTGTCATATTTTCTTATCCCAGATAGGAGATGTGTCGGTGTTTGTGACTCCAGCTGCCTCAGACATCTGGCCAACATGTGTTCTTTGTTTGTGTACGTAGCTGCAGGGCTGCGACATAGTAGTCTGACCTTACCAAAGTCCCCTTTGATATGGCAGTGAAAAGCCTATGAACGAAGTGAACTTTCATCTGTTCTGTCTTTGGCCAAGTCTTTAGGAACATTTCCCCGACTAGTTTCTTATGAAGAAGCTTTATAATGTTACAGAGAGATAAGTAAAAAAAACAAAACAAAAAACACGTTTGTGCTGATTTATCCGTTCCATAGACTTTTCTTTTTGTCCTTGTCTTACATGTTAGTTTTACCACATGCTTAATTGATCCCAGTGGACCTCCCAGAGGCCTATAAAAGACAGTTGTGTTTACCTTTGGGGCTGAGGTCCATGCCATCCACATAGAAAGGCCCATTTCTCAGGGCTATTTCCTGCAGTATGATGCCAAAACTGTACACATCACCCTTGGGAGTCCCTTGAGGAGGGTGGCGGTCGTATATGAGCAGCTCAGGAGCCGTCCACATCTTCTCTGAGAAAACCAAGAAACCGCTCATAAAATGTCTGTAATACAACAGGAGCTGATGTCTTTTTGTGAATGAAAAGGATTCCGTGCTGTGAGCGAAGAAATGAACTTCACTTACTTGCATATAGTGCGTGCGAGTCATCGTTTTCGCAGGATGAGCGGAAGCTGGCCAAGCCATAATCCGTGATTTTCAAAACAAATCGACTGTCCACCACGCAATTAGATGACTTCAAATTTCCATGGCAGCCAATGTAGCTGTTGTGGAGATAGTTCATTCCCTGGTGGAGAGGAGCATTAAGTCAAGCATTAAGGGGTGTTCGCCCCCCCTCTTCATACATGAAAACACACAAATCCAGACATATGGAAATAATACGCTCTGACAAGTGGATGCATGCTGAAGGTTTTCGAAAGAGGCCGTGATTCAAGGACGGCACAGGGGAATTTCTGTGAAATTACGGTTAATTCCTTAGGGAAAAGGACAGCGGTTACTGAATGTACTTGTGTTCAATATTTAGTGGAAACGTTGAGTCAAACGTCCCTCAGAAATACACCAGCACCTCTTCTCTGTAAAGCGCTGCTATCTGTGTGGAGAAATGTAGCTGGAGCGCTTAGTCATGCATGTAGTTCAATATCAAATCCATCCCAGAGACCGCTAACAAAAAGCCTCTTTGTTAGGACAGACTCAAAATAATCTCCTAAAATAAATCCATGATTAGTTTTGATTAAGATGGAAGGAACATTTTTGCAAAGTTTATGAGTATGTGACTGTCCTACTTTTCACTATACAAAAGCAACATTTACTGTTGTTTCATACACTGCACTGTGCCAAAAATACTTTTTTTGTGCATGTCGGTCCCTCTGACTCTCTCTTACTGCCTCACTCACACTTTCACAAACTGACCATGTGAAACCATGGCAACTGGAAAAAATGTTGTGAGTCCTAAACACACAAAGCATCTAATTAACAGTGATAAGTGACCAAGTTGTGCGCGGCCATGGAAGGCTTGTATCATGTGGACGCGCTGACAGTTTGGTTGGCATTACTTAGAATTTCTCATGGGGGCGGCAGAAACTACGCACTATAGCTTTAAAGTAGGCTGCGTACGCAAATACGTCAACATCCATCCATTCTCTGTCTGAATGTGGACTTTGACTAGACATGTTTTTTGGGATAGGTCAAAAACAAATAGAATCCAGGAGAAAATATGTTGAAACAGGGCTGAAATCGATTGTCCTATACTTTGATTTCTGATTTTTGTTTACATAGCTTTCAGTCTGAGCGCCTCGTACCTTCACTATGTCATTGATCAGCGAGTAGCGGAACATCCAGTCCAGGTTGATGCTCTCATTCTCCAAAATATCCTGGAAAAACAAAAACAAATCAAAAATGCAGTAGAGATTATTTACAGACAGGAAAAGAAATCCAGTTTCTGCTTTATCTTTTACATTTCCCAGAGCCTCTCAGCAGCTGGGACAGCCCCAACGTTTATTTTGGGACTAAATACAGAACCACAATTAACAGATACGGTATAAATGGGAATAAATAGATAAACAAATAAGTAATACATTGGGTTGGGCTGTGCATTCTAAAGTGCTGGAGATCAATAATAAGAGTCATTAAAACCATAATTAAAAAAGGTGCTGGGGTGCAGTTCTTATTTTTGATTCTTTCTCTATTGGCGCTTACCCACTGCTAGTACCAGCTCTACTCGGCTCGGCTCGACCGCGGTTCCCCGTCCTCCATTTTCTATTGCAGATTTAGTACCGCCTCATGCCTGACAGTGCAGATCCACATGGCCGTGCGACGCATCTGTTGTGCCGCGCTCCACTTTATTCCTATGGGTGACGTCTAGCGACTTTAACGCACCCGCAAAGCATCCCAGGAAGGGGCCGCTACAATTGAAAAAATGCTGCGCGCCCAAAAAGCTGGCCCATGCCCATCTTTCTGCAAATGAATCCGTTGAACGCGACGCTACTATCCAGTAGAAGTAGACGAAAATCATTTAAACTGACCTTTGGTGATCTGAGATGAGAACAGATTCAGCAACTGCATGGCCTATTTCTCGCTTAAAATGTTTTCAGAAACACGTTGCACGCCATGCTGTCGTTTTGAAATTCGGGAGCAGCCAGACCCACGTGGCACGTTCAATCGTCCAATCATCTACCGGTCAAGGGCTTGGAGCATCAACCATGGATGTATGACGTCCCAACACCACGCTTCAGTCGTGTTGCAAAAGTGGATCTGCACTGTGAGGCGATCGTGGCTGGTCGCCATAGCGATGCCGCAGGAAACTGCCGTGACCTAACGTGACACACACACAGAACGTCGAAGGTGTGTTGTTTTTTTACTTTCGGCAAGAAAAATTTGGTTTCAAAAGAAGCTGGAGGCAGAAAAAAAAAAAAAACAGCGCTGGCTAAACTATTTAAAAATGGCATCTTTGTTCAGGACACGCCCGTCTGTCGCTAGCAATGATGACGCAGTGATTAGTGACGATTCTCTCTGACCAATCAGTAGTCTGCAGGTTTTCACGTCACCTTTTGGTATCGCCTCAGCTCGCTTGGAACCTGGATGGAGGTGGTACCATAGACTGTATAATATTAATGGACAACGCATCCGGTTCGGCGAAGTGCTGCAAATGTGGAAGTGCCTTAAAGCTGCATTCTATCTGAATTCCAGCAGGGGGAGACACGTGCGGTTGCAAAATGAGGTGGGTTTCTGTAGAAGTCTATAAGAAAGATACCCACTTCTCACTTGATTTATTACCTCAGTAAACATTTTCATAATGAGTTTATGGTCTCAATCGCTAGTTTTAAGTCTTCTGCAACACAGAATGATGTTCATTTTTTAAATGATCATCTCTAAATCGGCGATAAAGCAGGGGCTGTTTTAGGGCGTGGCTATGATGTCTTTGCCAGTGAAAGTAGTGAAAGTGTGTAACGTAGAGTGTAAGCAGCTCCTCCCTCACTCCTCCCTCTCGTCTAAAATCGTCACATCCGCAACCAGGATGGCTGCGCCCGTAACGGCAAACTCGACGACTCACAGCAGATCTCCACAAACCAGTGGGTGATGTCACACATGCTCTGTTCATTAATATACAGTCTATGGGTGATACTAAAAAAAGTACCTGTTAGCAGATACCAGGGACCTTTTTTCGTAATGGAAAACCAAAAAAGGCCAGTAGAGTAATGGAAAAACGCCATAAGTGTGAGTGATGAAAACCATGGCTGAGTTTTCCATTGTTTTCGTCCATTTTAGGAAGCATGTTGGGAACAGTGCAGGCCAAGAACAAGTTCCCTTCAGGCATCATTTACTGTAATCGCAAAAGACTGAAAAGAGACAAAGACACATTTGTCACACTTCAAAGATGAGTTTGCCACGTACTGTACTCTCACTGTATACTAAATAAGGGGATTTCTGGTGCCGTAGAGCTCAGTGTTTGGAGCTCGGTACAAACACTGCCAAGAAGAGTTTGGCAGTGTGACGAGGTTGTCTATCCTAAAACAGTATCCTACTGCAAAAACAAAAGTCCATCAGTTGGCTTATGTTAGAAACTTTTCATTCAGTGATTAATAAGGCTGAGGACATGTTGATTAATAAATCAATCACTAAGTAACTTCAGCTTGTTTCCAAATACAAAACTCCCAGCTGACAAATTCTCTCACATTCACTTTTGGTATAAAAGTTACGGGCATTGCGTTAAGTCATTACCCAAGTTATGTTGTTTATGTGAAGATATGTTTTTGCTCCTGATTTCAGACAAAGACCTGATTTTAAAGGTCCCATGACATGGTGCTCTTTGGATGCTTTTATATAGGGCTCAGTAGTCTCAGAAAGTCTCTTTCCCGAAATTCAGCTTTGGTGCAGAATTACAGTCACTACAGCCAGTCCCACAATGAGCTTTCCTTAGGATGTGCCATTTCTGGGTCTGTAGCTTTAAATGCTATTGAGGAGGAGAGAGGGGGGGTAAGGTGGAGGGTGGGGGTGTGTCCTTGAACAACTGCCACTTTGCTTGTTTGCAAGCCATGATATCTCTCTCTCATGGGTGGGCCAAATTCTCTGGGCGGGCAAAGCAGAGAAAGGGGAGGTAACCTTGCTCCTTATGGCCTCATAAGGAGAAGATTCCAGATCGGCCCATCTGAGCTTTCATTTTCTCAAAGGCAGAGCAGGGCTCGGTTTATAGCTATCGCCATTTCTAGCCACTGGGGGACCATAGGCATGCTGGGGGAATGCATATTAATGTTAAAAAACCTCATAAAGTGACATTTTCATGCCATGGGACCTTTAATTACATTTGGTGGAAAGTTTGCTTATAAGCCTAGAAACAAGAGATTTGCTTGAATCTAAAAGAAATATGGCACATAGGGCTAACTAACAGTTACTAACATTAATTTTTTGTATCAATTTTAGTCTGTAAAATAGTGAAAATGCTGATCAGCCCAAGGTGACATATAGCTTGTTTTGTTATATGTCACCAACAATCCGTAACCCAAAGATATTCCATTTTCAAAAAAAAAAGGTCAGCTTTTTGTGGATGTCTTTCCCAAAATGTCGAACTGTTTCTTTTGTTTTCTGTTTATCTACTAACTTTTTCAAGAAATTCTATAGCTGTCAAATAATCAATGCAGAGGACTGTACAGCCTTGGCAGACGCGTGGCTCTCTGAAGGCTTTTAGTTTGCTTGTGAAATAGTTCAGTTTTTGAAGAAAACAATGATTTGACAAATACAGCCTGATTAAAGAAACTACAAGGAGTTTTTAACTAACATTGAAACAAAGTTATTTTTGTATTTTAGTTTTCTCAATTGAATACTGATGCCTCTATATGACATAAACAAATGAGACCATCAGCGAGAAGATTGGCTTTTTCTACATCGTTATTCTTAACGCCTGTCCCTGGGTCCAATTCCCCACGAAGCCAGACAAAACCATTTATAAAACGCAGCCCGGTAGAGCCTAGGTTTACATTTTCCCAGGCAAGATCAGCAAAGAGAAAAAAGAAAAGAATTGACCGCAGAACAAAAAGGGACCGTGATTTGAAAGGATTCAAAATCGATCCTGAATTGGCCCTCTTCCTCATGGACAGGTATGCAATATGTCTATTTTATTTATGAAATAAATTGCGAGACGTAATTTTACATCAAAAGCCTATATGAATTTACATTGGTGGCTAAAACAAAGTATACATTTATATTAAATTATATATTTTAGTTATTAATCTTAGTCATAAATAAATACATTATCTAATTGCAATGCATCCTCCAAACAGCTGTTTGAAAAAAAAAAAAAAAAAGAGTATAAAAAGTTGCGTTTTCCTTTCATTCGCTTCCAAAACAAACGTGCTAGCCAGATTAAGATCTTTACGACATGTAAACACTACCACTTTTGTCCACAGGGGCAGCCAAAATCAACACAAAAGGAAAGTTCCCTATAGTTGCTTTAAGGCAGACTTTTTTAAAGACATAAAAATTAGGGGTGGGTACCGAATTTGTTACATTTTTCAGGCACCGACCGAATTGCCTCTAAAGCAGGATAGTCAAACTCATTTTCACTAAGGGCCACACTGGAAAGAGAGAATCCCACCGAGGGCCAGACATGTAGAGTTAATTGATGTGCTTTTGCTTTTTAAACATTTTGGTAGCTTTTTTCCACATTTTTGTTGTTTTTGTTCCAACGTTTTTGTGGCTTTCTCAGACATTTATCACCTTTTTGTAAATTTGTTGCTTTTTCCGACATTTTTGTACACTTTTTGTTGCATTTTTGTTGACATGAAGCCCTACAAAAGTCATCAAAAGACTTTCTTAGCCATCATAGAATTTAGCAAATCAAGAAAAATAATTATACATTTTTAACAACAACCTGTTTCTCAGCCTGAATATGAACACTCTCTGCTTCTTCTGTGGGAATTTCTGAGTCTCAGAGTTGGCAAATCTGCCATTTCTGCTTTGAATGACAGGCAATTGCAGTTTAAAAAACACTTTCCTGTGTTTTTGGTTTGGCGCACAATAAGGCGGGCCAAAATGTATTGTGAACCTAAATTGATATAAGGGCCAGATCTAAATCTGCAAGGGGCCGGATTTGGCCCGCGGGCCTTGAGTTTGACACGTGCTCTAAAGTATCGAGAATTGAAAAAATGCCTCGTCATTCAATACCAAAATTTCAATACCTAAGGAGTCAATCTTATCAGCGTCACTGAGCCAATAAGCACGAAGCATGCTTCTACCAAGATCTAATAATGCTGGTGATTGGCTGTTTAGCGTTACATGTCGTAGAGACACGCAGAAATAACTCTACATTACGCACAGATATGAATAAAAAGATTTGTGCAGTAATGTGTAATGTTGTAATTTCTTTTTGTTTTATGAAATTGGTATTGAAAAAAGTATCCTTTAATTGCGAGTATCAAAGTCACGGTATTGGTATCGCTATCAACCAGCCCTAATAAAAATACTCTGCAATGAATAATAATAGAGGTTTTCTTTCACAAAGACATTACCTGCAGGCTGCCTCTGGGACAGTACTCCGTTACGATGCAGATGTTGGGAGGGTCAATGCAAGCTCCGATGAACCTGGTTAGATGGTTGAACTGAACGTCTCTCATCTGAAAATAACCACACAAACACACTGCAACTGTGAGTGCAAGTCTTTCCAAACATCACATTCCCAAACCCCACGGAAACAGAGCACTGACGGTTCATTTATATACAAAGTTTGGAGAATAACGCTGCCAGCAGTTCATCGAAATAGTCTATTTGCAGTCGGCTAGCTGGCACGGGGTCTTTTTCTACGTGTTGAGACTCATTCCTGCTCAGGGCACCCTGTTGAAACAGTTGCATAAATTGCCCCTGGAGGTTATGAATGAGCCTGTGTGCTAAGGATGATGAAAAAAGAAAAACCATTGAGGTGTCGAGAGGATGTGCGGAGCAGGAATATCAGAGCGGAGCAGGCCGAACGTGTAAAAACTGCTCTACATGGTTTTATGATACAACGCGTCTTCCAAAACATGAATCACTTTTAATATAACAAGTTAAGTATAAATAACAGAGGTGTTTAAGGTGAAGTGATTAAAGGGGAACATTTTCTGGCAGGTTATTTTTATGAGAAAGTGTGTTTTCTAGAAACGTCCTACTCATGTTTTCATTCCAGGCCCGTATGAGCGCTGACAGAAAGCAGCGCTAACAACAACAACAACAACAAAAGTCAGTCTTTCTGCAGCCAGCATGAAACTTCAAAAACGCTGTTCATAATTCCAACAGTGTACTTTTCTTCTTTGAGCACACTGAGTGACAGCCGCTCTCACACCAAAACCAAAACCAGGGAGTCAGTCGCTCCCGTTTCACGGCTCCGGGGATGTTAGCCTACCCTTTGGCCTATATAATTTCCCCTGCTGCACGCTGGTGAGGAGGGGGAGGAGAACCACTGGAAAGGGGGGGAGGGAGGGTGGGGCGGGGGGGGTTTAGTGCTGAATGACAAGTGGTTAAGTTTCCACTGGCAGGCCTGTCTTTTCCCCCCATCTGGCTGGCTTTCTCCTGAGCTGAGGCCTGACAGCCGATCAGGCCCCCGGGGCGTCTGAGAAGCTGCCAGCTCAGACAGCAGCCTCTCTCGCATGTGTGCCTGCTGACTGACCGAGAGGCCACAGAGGCATCCAAGAAGCCCAAACTGCTCTCCTCCAACGTGCTGCAACTCACAGGGGGGGGGGGGAGACCAAAAATACAGAGCTGACACGGAGAGAGTTGGACTTCAGAGATTTGGAGATGTCAAAAGTGAAGAGATGGCCAAAAAAGTTCCACATGAGCATCCATTTTGTTCATGAGCACCCATGTAATTTCCGAGTTATGGGTTTCCCAAGCACCACACTGTGTTTCCATCACCAAACTAAATGTGACAGACAGACATACACACATATATACACACACAACTGCGCTGATTGGCTGTCATAACAGGCCGGACGGGTAGCACACTGCCATGAGTCCATGAGGCAAATTTCTGATCACTCCACATTTTAATTGTGATATTTTGTGAAGTCAAGTAAATGTAGTAGTACAATGTCTTCCTCTGATGTAGAAGTACACTGTCAGTAGTAGGCTATACAGTGGGGTTGCATATTGGGTGGTTTGGGGTCCTTCTGTAAGTAATTTTGGGGTACTACTTGGTTCTGGAGAGTACAAGCAGCATACCACAGGCCAAGCGATCGGCCCGTTCCAAACAGGCACATTTTAAACGGGCACTGTACTAGTAGTTCCAAAGTTGTTAAACAAAGAATACGAGACAGAAAAATAGAGTTATACAGTGAAAAGTAAAACCATATAAAATGTCAATTTTTAATTGTCAATTCAAGGTTAGTTTAAAAAAAAAAAAAAAAAAAAACATCTAAAAGAAAATACAGAAGTAGCAGCATAGATTGTGAACGATAGATTAGGTGCCATTGGAGCAAATGTTTGGTCATCTTTGGTAGCAAATCTAGATTTAGGAACTGTGAGAAGAACTTTTTCTGCTGACATTAGTGTGCACCCTTTTACAAGGGTTTAGGTCAGAAACAAAGCGAATTTGAACTGTATTCTTGAAGTACTGTGATTGGAAACCAGTGAAGGAACACAGCGTTGGTTAAAAGCCTTGCAGATGATTTAGTACCTTTTCACAATGTGCTCAAAAAGTGGACAAATTTAAAATATATATATATATATATATATATATATATATATATATATATATATATATATATATATATATATATATATATATATATATATATATATATATATATATATATATATATATATATATATATATATATATATATACATATATATATACACACACACACACACACACTACCGGTCAAAAGTTTTAGAACACCCTAATTTTTTCAGGTTTTTTTGAAATTCATGCAGTTCAATGTCTTATTGTACTCTGAAATGAAAGAATAGAACAAATGAACATGAAAATAAATCATGGAATCAATTTATAAACCAAAATGTATTCTAAATTTCTGACTCATCAAAGTAGCCCCCTTTGGCAGATATAACAGCTGAACACACTTGTGGCATTCTTTCTACAATGGAAATCAAATATTCTTCAGAAAGTTCTTCCCAGCTCTGTTGCAGAAGTTCCCATAAATGTGTGGCACTTGTAGGTTGCTTTGCTTTCTCTTTTCTGTCCAGTTCATCCCAAACCAGCTCAATGGGGTTTAAGTCTGGTGACTGTGCTGGCCACTCCATTTTTTTAAGCTTACCATCTTGTTCTTTTTTGCTAAGGTTGTTCTGGCATAGCTTGGACTTATGTTTTGGGTCATTATCTTGCTGTAGGATGAACCCCTGACCAACTAGGTGCATACCAGAGGGTACTGCATGGCGCTGCAAAATGCTGTGGTAGCCGTTTTGTTTCAGGGTGCCTTTCACTCTGTACAAATCACCGACCCTGGATCCAGCAAAACAGCCCCAGACCATCACGCTTCCTCCTCCATGTTTGACAGTTGATGTCACACACTGAGGAACCATCCTTTGGCCTACTCAACGGTGTACAAAAATCCTGCGTGATGAACCGAAGATTTCATCAGTCCATAGCACCTTCTTCCAGTCCTCCAGTTTCTAAGTGCCTTTTGATGGTGAAGAATACTGTACTCACTGACACCTTGACTTTCTTCGCAATTTCTCTGTAGGAAAGACCAACATTCTAAAGTGTTATGATGGTCTGTCTCTCTTCCATTGTTAATTGCCTTTTACCACCATTTGTATGGCAACACACTACTTTCTGCAGTACAATACTGTTCAAATAATGCTCACGAGGGTACGGTACCACAGTGTGTTCCAACAATACTTTTATACAAACAGAGGGGGTTGTAAGTAATCCAGACAAATTGGAACACATGTGGGAATTGGTAGCAACAACTTTCAAAGCTTGATCAACCTCCATTGCTGCAGAACAGATTTACATTGTTTACCCATTTCTTGTTCCCTGAAAAAGGCTTTTTTGTAAAATTCTGAAATGTACATTATTTTTCAGTTTTGGGTAACCTTGCTTTTCTTTTTAACCTCAGGCAGTTCACCACTTACTTTTGTACCATTTCAAGCTATTTATTGGACTTGAACTGCTAAAATGTCAATAAAAAACTAAAAGAATTGGGGTGTTCTAAAACCTTTGACCGGTAGTGTGTATATATATATATATATAGAAATCTTACAGGTGCTCCTAATAATCTTTAAGGTGAGTGTAAATACAGTATATATATATATATATAAACACCTGTAAGATTTCTCGTTAATGCAATTATCTAATCAACCAATCACATGGCAGCTGCTTCAATGCATGTAGGGGTGTGGTCCTGGTCAAGACAATCTCCTGAACTCCAACCTGAATGTCAGAATGGGAAAGAAAGGTGATCTAAGCAACTTTGAGCGTGGCATGGTGGTTGGTGCCAGATGGGCTGGAGTATTTCACAATCTGCTCAGTTACTGGGATTTTCACGCACAACCATTTCTAGGGATTACAAAGAATGGTCTGAAAAAGGAAAAACATCCAGTATGCTGCAGTCCTGGGGGGCGAAAATGCCTTGTTGATGCTAGAGGTCAGAGGAGAATGGGCCGAGTTATTCAAGCTGATAGAAGATCAACTTTGACTCAAATAACCACTCGTTACAACCGAGGTATGCAGCTAAGCTTTTGTGAAGCCACAACACGCACAACCTTGAGGCGTATGGGCTACACCAGCAGAAGACCCCACCGGGTACCACTCATCTCCACTAAAAATAGGAAAAAGGGGCTACAATTTGAACAAGCTCACCAAAATTGGACAGTTGAAGACTGTAAAAATGTTGCCTGGTCTGATGAGTCTCGATTTCTGTTGAGACATTCAGATGGTAGAGTCAGAATTTGGAGCAAACAGAATGAGAACATGGATCCGTCATGCCTTGTTACCACTGTGCAGGCTGCTGCTGGTGGTGTAATGGTGTGGGGAATGTTTTCTTGGCACACTTTAGGCCCCTTAGTACCAATTGGGCATCATTTAAATGCCACATTTAAATGCCATTTAAATGCCACAGCCTACCTGTTTCTGACCATGTCCATCCCTTTATGACCACCATGGACCCATCCTCTGATGGCTACTTCCAGAAGGATAATGCACCATGTCACAAAGCTTGAATCATTTCAAATTGGTTTCTTGAACGTGACAATGAGATCACTGTACTAAAATGGCCCCCACAGTCACCAGATCTCAACCCAATAGAACATCTTCTGGATGTGGTGGAACGGGAGCTTTGTGCCCTGGATGTGCATCCCACAAATCTCCATCAACTGCAAGATGCTATCCTATTAATATGGGCCATCATTTCTAAAGAATGCTTCCAGCACCTTGTTGAATCAATGCCACGAAGATTTAAGGCAGTTCTGAAGGCGAAAGGGGGTCAAACACAGCATTAGTAGGGTGTTCCTAATAATCCTTTAGGTGAGTGTATATAACAGAACTCCTCAAAAACACTTGTTGGTCTAGGCATAGAGTCGTGTATGTTGTACAGATTGTAATGCGCTCACATTTATGATTTTGGGTATACAAATCAAATTAAGACAATTTGATTAGTATAAAATAATCCATTTAAACCTGTAAAACGATAATAGGACATCAAATGAACACTTACATGTTTGAGTTCCAGTAAAACCTGTCTGGTCAGCTCTATCCTCTTCTTGTCCACATGCTTGATGGCCACCAGGTTCCCCTGTGTGCAGCACGAGAAGAGACAATGAATCCGCTCTGGTATGGTTTACTTTATTCTAGAGCTGTCCGTTAAATGCGTTATTAACGGCGTTAACGCAAACCCATTTTCACGGCGTCAATTTGTTTATTGCGAGATTAACGTTATTTTTGGCCAAGCAAACTTTGTAGTTTTTTTCACATGCTGCTGCAACAACTAGTAACATTAGAAAAACTACAACACCACACCGGATCTAGCTAGACCGGAAACAAAACAACAGGCTCGCCGCACACACTTGTTTGGGCTTGCGAGCCGGCCAAAGAGTAGTAGGCTAACGTTACGTTTTGAGTGGATGGCGAGCGCAAGACGCCGAAATGGATGCCAATAAGATTCTGAATGGAAAGTTTACTTTTAAAAAGTTGCCAAATGGTTCCATTGACAAGACCAAAGTGATCTGTGTGTTATGTTGTTCTGAACTCAGCTATCATCGCAGCATGTCCAGTCTGAAATACCACTTGGCCAAGCACACAGCTGATGGGAATTCCCCTCGTCAAAGCCAGGTGACAAAAGCACAAAGCAAGCCGATCCACTTTCCCATGTTGATAAGAGCATTAAAATGAGAAAAAATAATGGGACAAAAAGAAATCAAGGGACATTTAGAATCGATAAAAAATGCCATTAATTGCAAGTTAACTATGACATTAATGTGATTAATCGCGATTAAATATTGTAATCATTTGACAGCACTACTTTATACACAGCTTTTTATATGGAGACATTTAAAGTGCTCATATTATGCTCATTTTCAGGTTCATAATTGTATTTAGAGGTTAAATATCAGAATAGGTTTACATGGTTTAATTTTCAAAAAACATTTTTGTTGTACTGCACATTGCTGCAGCTCCTCTTTTCACCCTGTGTGATGAGCTCTCTGTTTTAGCTACAGAGTGAGGCATCTCACTTCTGTTCCATCTTTGTTGGGAGTCACATATGCTCAGTAGCTAGGTAAGGACTATTAGCCAGTCAGAAGCAGAGTATGAGGGCGTGCCATGCTAGCAGCTAGGCTAGCATTATAACGTGTGTTACAAAGTGACCACGTTTGTCTCTGAAGTAAAGGCTGGACTACAATAGAGCTGTTTGGATATGTTTGTAAACAGTGTTTCTTTTGTGGGAGAAGGCCTTTGGGGTGGACTTTGGGCTTTTTCATTTTGTAAACCTATAACGTGCACAAAAAGATATATAACACAATACAGGAAAGGGGAAAAGCCAAAAAGCATAATATGAGCACTTTAAGAGTGTGACCAGGATGCACTTTGCTCAATGTAAATAAAGCAGAAAAAGACAACAGAAACATACTGGTGCTATAAAAAGTGCAAATAAGGCCCATGAAAATGGAAAGAGGAACATCCAAGCAGCATTGAGAGGAGAGAACAGCTTGGGGCTTATTTCAGTCTGCAGCAGAAGAAGAATCGTATCTGTCGCTTTGTTATGTGAGGATCAATAACGGAAGGAAGCGAGGTGAATATCTCCGAGCCACAGACGTGACAGAACGCTGCCGTGGCAACAATGAAACCAGTTTGTGTGCGAGTCCATGTGGAAGTTTGAACTTTTATTCTAAAGGAAATATGCAGTTAGGAGCTGATGATGGCCGTGTGTTTGAGAGCAGGTAGATTAACTAACACACACTTAATTTCAGAGGTTATTTTCCGGTATCTGCAGGCTGTGGAGGCTCGCTCTGTTTGAGCTTTGGTGTCAGATTGAATCACCTCTGGCCTGCATTGAATTTGAGAAGTGCATCAGTACCTCCAATGATCCATGAGGCGTTCAAGCTGTCGGTCTAACTACGTGACATCAGCATTTATATAAAACCTGCGTCACGCAAGCTGTACACAAGAAACAGTGCTATCTCATTATTCAGCAGGCTCTTTTTTTGACAGATTTCCTCACACCTTGTCCATCTTCAACGAATAAATTAAGGGTAGCAACAAGTTGATGGCAATGTCCAGACTGCGAGGCGCGAGTGTAGAAACAAAGAAAGAAAAAGAAGAAAAAAATTGACGCATTCTGCAGCTCACATTAAAACCAACTACCTAAATTCGCCCACACTCTCTCTTTCTCTCTCCTCTCCAGGTCTCTGGCTTTCACTGCGAGTGTGCACATGTGTGGGTGGGAAAGGAGTGCGCAGGAGTTGAAAATGTCAGAACTCACTAAGCCTTACCTTAAAATAGCCCGTTTTTGCAAATAGCTGATATTTTCCATGGGCAGTTATCAAGGAGCCATAGCTGGAGCCTCTCTGAGAAGATGGAAAGAAGTAGTGAGAGGGAAAGAAAAGAAAACAAGCAAGTTAGCAGTGTGTAGATTAGAGCAAAGAGGATTTAATATTGGTCATTTAATACTGCTTCCACTTCACTGCAACGCAGCTTCCTAAAAAGGGTTCGTCCACTGACGTTCTTATCCAAAGTACCTTTCTCTCTGTGAAACATGAAATTGCCTTTTCACTAATATTTGTTGAGAAAATAAGAGTTTTTTTAGTTTTTACAAAACCAACTCGAGTCCTTGGGCAAATGTCTGCAGTGCACACAGAGTGAATAAAAATCAAGTGGGCGCACTGCATACAGACAGCCAGCACAGTCAACTACACATTTGTATAGAATGCAAATGTTGGCAACACATGGCACGCTGGAAAATACATCGGTCTGGAAAATTACTGTTTTACACACACACACACACACACACACACACACACACACACACACACACACACACACACACACACACACACACACACACACACACACACACACACACACACACACACACACACACACACACACACACACACACACACACACACACACAGGAATTGGATGGAAAACCAGTAATGAAAAAGGTGTGTGCATGTGCTCTTCATGAACACTTGCACGTGTGGGACGAAACACAACCCCGAAAGAGATGCATTAGCCCTCAGACAGCAGAACCTGATCCTTGAAGATTGTGATGAGATATTATGTATGCATGAATGTATGTATAGGAAGCGGGGCCAGACAGGGGCTTATTTTAACGATCATTTAATACGCGTCTGCCACCGCGAAAAAAAAGCCCAGCCACCTTCAATAAACCACTGGCAAAGCTTTCAGCAATGTGTGAACTAACAAAGGATTTGGACTCTCTCAGGGCCGCCAGCTTTGCTTTTTCAAAAAACACCAAACGCATGTTAATACACAGCAGCACAGAGTGTGTAAACAGGGTGAATCTCTAAACTTCAAACATGTCAACATTGGTATTTTCGATTCCAGGCGGGTCCAATTTTACAGCAGCGACATCTAGGGCTGCAGCAATTTATCAAATTTTGATCGCAATTTTGGTACAAAAACAACGCTATCGAGAAAAAAACTATCATTTTGCACAATGCATTTTTTTGCAAGTAAACTCTTATTTTGTCTTGTGTCCTGAATGAAAAAAAAGTTTAAAAGGTCCAATGTGTGGGAATTTCTCCCATCTAGCGTTGAGATCGTATATCGCAATCAACTCTCTCGCGCCACGCAGTTCAAAGTACGCATTACAGCTCCGGTAGCCTTCATGCTATTTTCTGATGACGCCGGTCTCTTGCTCTTTTCAATCTCCTGTTTCTTGTTCTGGGCGAAGAAGAAGAAGACTCCTGTTCCTGAAATTTGGATTTTGAATACGTGTGGTCCTCCGCGTTTCCTTCTTCAAACTTGCCGGGGCCGGGAAGCTACGATACCCATTAGCAGCGTTAGCAGCACCCTGTGAGTTTATCATGTGACAGCGAAAACGCCAAAGGCGGAGCAGTATGTCCTGTATGTCCCTTACTGGCTAACGTATTTCAAGATGGCTCACGAATATGGAGCGTCTACCCCAGTTCATGCGAATGCAAATGTAAAATTTCAGGACAAAAGGAATATTTGGAATTGATGGTGGTGGTAAATATTCATGAAAAAGGACAAATTCGTGAACGGGCAACACCGATGTTGATAATGAACGACTAAACACGTTACACACTGGACCTTTAATGGGAAAAGTAATAAGAGAAATGTCACAGTTCAAGGTGTTTTCACTGTGGATTTAACTGTTCCACTGTTTTTTTTTAAGTTCAATAAAAGCAACCTCTTTTCAAAAGTCAATGAGTAATCGTGTTAAATAATTATTTCAATATGGCCCAAAATAAATGGACCAAAAATAATTGTGATTTTTTTTCCAATAATCGATCAGCCCTAGTGCCATCTGGAGACTGATAGTCAGCACTGTATGAATGTGAATGAAAGCTGTGGTACAGTGTTGAGTCTTTCCCACTGGTGGAACAACAACTTGTTAATCACATATCGGAGGCTGTGCCAGCAACACGGACGGAACAAAAGGCGATATAAAGCTCCGAATAATCAGGGGATGCTCAGAGCTGCCGGCTTTAATATGAAATCATGTGGGTGTATTTCATTTGTAAAAGCTACGAAGAGCTTTGGCACGCTTGTTTTCTGTCACCTCACCTTGCACATCTGTATTATATTTTGTCTTCAGAGCTGCGGGTACCATACATCAATCTGTACTTACAGCAGCCATGTTTGAGAAGATGTTTTACCTGCGAGAGGGTGAGACGACTGCCGGCGCGTTTGTGGTATTTATTGGGGCTCTCGAACTGAAGGTCCTCCCACCGAATCCTCCACAGCATTCCAGCCAGCTCTTTCTCAAGCTTCAGTTTCCTGCAAAAATGGGAAAAGTGAGTGAGATTTTTTAACCAAAGTTTACTTTGCTTTACGGGCTTGAATCTCAACTCTCTGTACGCAGGGGTGTCCTTCTTTTATATAAAAGGAAATAAATGAATAGAAATCCTTCAGAGGCCGGGTTAGCTCAGTTGGTATAGAGGTTTACTCCTCGACGCAGCAGCCGCGGGTTCGACTGCGGCATGTCATTCCCCTTCTCGCTCCCCTTTAATGTCTTCATCTGTCCTGTGGAATTAAACGCCTAAAATGCCCCCCCCCAAAAAAAACAATCTTAAAAAAATCCTCCAGAGGCGAGGTGGTATATTAAGGAACAAGAAAACAACATGGATTTTATCCGGCAAGTCGACATAAAGAGTTAATTGCTCCGTTTGTGCAGTACCGCTATTATCTGGTGGTATTTCCTGAGACAGCGCTCTCAGATCTGATGGCAGAACGCTTCACATGCAGCGCTCGCATGTAAGCGATGTACGTGTGTTTATGTGTGCAGGTTTGTGCGTTTGCGTCTTATTAGAGTTGAACTTCACTGGCCCATATGCTCTACTTATTGAACTTTGATGAAGTGGAAAACTACTTTTTTTAGGTGATGTTGTTATGTAATAGTCTGGACAAAGGGCTCTTTCTTTCAACAACATTACACAGTAAACACCCATACTGGAATTTAATCAGTAACGTTATGTGAACAGAAATGTTGGTCAAAAGTCAAAGCAACATTAAACAACTAGCTGTTTTGACCCTTTGGACTCACTATTTGAGGATATTGAATGTCATGCTGGGAAAGCCTTCGCTCTTCTACTTTTAAAAGTTTTTTTTTGCATTTTAGGCCTTTATTTGTGACAGGACAGCTTAGACATGAAAGGGGAGACAGAGGGGGGAATGACATGCAGCAAAGGGCCGCAGGTCGAAATTGAACCCGTGGCCGCTGCGTCAAGGACTGATCCTCTGTATATGGGCATGCCCTCTACCAGGTGAGCTACCCAGGTGCCCTCGCTCTTCTACTTAAAGGTCCTATGACATGGTGCTCTTTGGATGCTTTTATATAGACCTTAGTGGTCCCCTAATACTGTATCTGAAGTCTCTTTTATATAGACCTTAGTGGTCCCCTAATACTGTATCTGAAGTCTCTTTTATATAGACCTTAGTGGTCCCCTAATACTGTATCTGAAGTCTCTTTTATATAGACCTTAGTGGTCCCCTAATACTGTATCTGAAGTCTCTTTTATATAGGCCTTAGTGGTCCCCTAATACTGTATCTGAAGTCTCTTTTATATAGGTCTTAGTGGTCCCCTAATACTGTATCTGAAGTCTCTTTTATATAGGCCTTAGTGGTCCCCTAATACTGTATCTGAAGTCTCTTTCCCGAAATTCAGCCTTGGTGCAGAATTACAGCCACTAGAGTCAGTCCCACAATGAGCTCTCCTTAGAACAGTTGCCACCAACCCGTCAATCGCGATCGACTAGTAGATCTTTGAGACTTTAACTGTAGCTCCCAAAAATAACAGCCTAAGAAAAATAAACAGTCAAATTTTGCCTGATTGACTTTGATTTTGCAACGTGCGTCTCTCTTGAACCCCCCTGCCAGCGCAGTTTGGAGGCGTCTCTTTTAGCGTGTCCAATGAGATACGAGAAAAGTACTTATGTATTGGCCAATAAGAACGGCGCTAGGAGAAGTGTAAAAAAAGGGCGATACCACAGTTAGCTAGCTAGCATGGCGGATGTTCCACGAAAGAAGGCGAAAAAGTACAATTTTAAAATTTACGATTTGTTGACTTACTGCCAGAGATCAAGGCTTTTCTGTCCACGAGGAATGAGGAGCACAAAGAATTGTCAGATGATGCGTGGTTGCTTCACCTGGGAGTTCTGACAGACCTAACAGCAAAACTGAACACACTCAACACTGAGCTCCAGGGAAAAGACCTCTTTGTGTTTGGACCACACAGCTAAAGAACAGGCAGCTAACATACTTTCCCAACCTGGAAAAAGCATAACAAGCCATCAAAGACAAAGATGCTTTTCACCCAGAGCAGTACTGTGCTCACTTGGACAAAGTTGCAACAGAGTTCAGTCGGCGTTTTACTGAGTTAGACGCCATGAAAGATGCCTACTTTGGATCCACATACCTGTGTGAAATGGCGTTTTCGCAGATAAAAATCATCAAATCAAAGTACAGGAGCTGCCTTACTGACAGACACCTCACAGACTGCCTCAGACTGGCTATCTATAGCTATGAGCCAAATTACAAACTACTTAGTGACAGTATTCAGTCACAGCCATCACACTAACGAGTGCGTAACATGACTGCATGTAAAGGTTTTTGCCTTCTGATGGCCTTATGAAAGTGATGCTTGAGATGTGACAGAGAACTGCACTTATAGTTAACTGTGGCACACATTAACGTTCTGCTTTCTTAAGTGTTGCTAAATGTAAGTAATAATTGTAGTAACTTCAATGACTGAAGTTGATGAGCATTACAGTAACATGGCACTACATATGATCTGCTCATTGCAAAATGTGCAAATATGTCTCTTTGTTGTCCACAATGAACACAATAATCTGAATGTGAATAGAAAATAGCCCATTTATTCTTTGTATGACTTAACATTTTTTTACTTAAAATGGATGGTATGATGACACAATTCTTAGAGCAAGATAGCTACAGTATGGCTTGTTTTATATTCCACTTAGAGGTTTTGTTTCATTATAATTTTTTATTGCATCAAATTGAAAGTTGGAGCGAGTACATCATGTTATTCAAATACATTTTGCATAAATACAAGGCCTCCAGTTAGAAGTGTTTTTGGCATTCTTTTTCTCTCAATAATTTGATGAGTAGATCTTGCATTTCACCAGGGCAGACGTCAGTGATCTTGGGCTTAAAAAGGTTGGTGACCACTGCCTTAGGACGTGCCATTTCTGTGTCAGTAGCTTTAAATGCTATTGAGAAGGAGAGACTGGGGGCAAGGTGGAGGGTGGGGGTGTGGCCTTGACCAACTGCCATGCTTTGCTCGTTTGCAAGCCATGGTGTCTCTCTCTTTCTCATGGGTGGGCCAAATTCTCTGGGCGGGCAAAGCAGAGAAAGGGGAGGTAACCTTTCCCCTTATGACGTCATAAGGGAAACGGGAGGTAACTTTTCCCCTTATGACGTCATAAGGGGAAGATTCCAGATCGGTCCATCTGAGCTTTCATTTTCTCAAAGGCAGACCAGAATACCCAGGGCTCGGTTTACACCTATCACCATTTCTAGCCACTGGGGAACCATAGGCAGGCTGGGGGAACTCATATTAATGTTAAAAAAACTCAAAGTAAAATGTTCATGCCATGGGACCTTTAAAGGTAGGCTACTTGTTCTGATGAGTCATGGGTCTTTTCTTCGAAGAAAAATAAGAAAACAATCATCAGCCATGATGAAGATTATATCCACTTCAGTTCTAACTCCCACACTCTTTATTTTTGTACAAACTCACTGACAGCGGACTCAGATGTTCTAACCTTATCTTAAGTATTCACACTGGTACAAAATAGCTCCCAACTCAAACACTGTAAAAATGATAGTTCCTTAAAACGACAGAACATAATAAAAGGGTTCAGTCTTAAATGTGTTTTACAGTATTCTGTGACTGTTTAAGCTCAAATTGCACAACAGAGTTTCAATGTGCAAACACAAACGGAACAAAAGGAAAAGGAAAAAAAAATGGTAGACTCCGAACCAAAATTACAGGTGTGAAACCTCCCCCCGGACCACGGTCCGGACTAAACGGAAGAAATTTGGTCCGACGAAAAGAGGTAGTCATGGTCCGGTTCGCTTATAGTGTGAAAGCATTTTTTGGGATGGTTCGGACTTTTGGACCAAATACAGGAAGCGCTGGCAGGCTATTATCGTGTTATAATACTGGGGAAGTTCCTTTAAGGAACAGCTCAGAGTGTGTGACGGTGAATGCGCTCAGAGCAGACAACGGTCGGCTACCAGAGCAGAGAATACATCAGCAGTTTACTTGTTAAGCGGTAGTAAATGTACAGTGTAGATTTCCGTTTGTCTCGGAATAAATGCTGCCGAAAGAAAGTTCCCGTGTCTTGCTTCTCAACATCGCGACAAAACAAAAAGAGCTCAGACACAGAGAGAGGATACTGGAGGAGGGGAAAGCCCGTCTACATACCAATCAATTTCAGGTTTTAGGAGACGCAGCTCACGTATGTGATGACGGCAGGACGAAGTTTTGTCACGTATAGAGCTTTAGTGTGCTTGCATAACCGAAGTGCGAAACCAAAACTAACCGGATCAAATGCAAAAACATGAACCTTGGTCTGGACCTCGGTTCGGACTTTCAGGTGTGAAAGCCCCCTTTGAGCTTCACGACATTGCTTTCAATCGTTGTCCAATAGTGCTAACAGTAACTAATTCTTATCAAAATAGTGTTTCTTCAAAGAATATACGATAATGAAACAACTGTGTAACTTACACAGCAGTCAGTATTTAGTAGAGTAACAGAAACTTTTAAAAACATTTTAAAGTGAAAAGATGAGAAGAAATGTATTACAGTTGTGGGGAAGACAAAACTATGGAATGAAATGTCATATTCCATGTTAGATTGATTTATTGGTCTGTATGTCTAGTAGTAAGCATTTGAACTGTGCTACTATGAAGTGGCTGTGTTATACACTGTGTATGTGATTTGTTTTGCAACATTGTATGCACTTAAAAAGTAAACAATCTTTATCTATATATGTACAGTTTTACATAGTGAAACCCTGTTGTGAAAACTGAGCCAAAGCGATCGCGATATAATGTGACAAACATGTTCAGTGAAGACAAATGTTTTACTACTTTTTACGTAAAAAATCCAAACTAACTATCCAGCAAGCTACCTGTTCACTTAACACAATTGTATGTGTTTTTTTTATAATAATATATTGCATATGCTGTGATGGGTTATGTTGTGTTATTTTACATTATGTTGCATTTTGTGCCTGGGAATGCCTCGGGATCCCCCAGTCAGAGCTGGTCAACGTGGCTCAGCAAAGGGAAGTTTGGGGTCCCCTGCTGGAGCCGCTGCCCCCGCGACCCCACCCCGGATAAACGGATGATTTATGTTGGATCACATTAGCATATTTTACCTTGCATTATTATGTTACGGGGGTTCAGGGTGGGTTAGGTTAGGGTAGGTTAGAGAAGTTTAGGTCACGTTACAGTATGTCATGTTAGGTCACATTACATTACATAACGCAATAGGGCTGGGACGATATGCTTTTGATCCCGATTCGATTCTTTCAACGCCTATTCGATTTGTATTGCGATTTTCATTTATTGTGATTCTAGAAGTATTGCTATTTGATAGTATTTGGGATGCGATCATCTTTTCTTTCGATACACTCAATTTAAAAAAAAAGTCCCACTCCTATAACGCATGTTATCGTATGTTTGTTTTGTTAAGTTATTTTACATTATATTGCATAATGTAACATTTAAACTTATTAATGCAGTATATTAGTTAAGGTCATGTTAGATCATGTTTTACTACATTAACATTATAATTGTATGTTATGCTATGTTGCGGTGGGTTAGAAATTATTATATAACATTACGTAGAGCTGCAAAGATTTATCAATCAGTTAGTTGTCAACTATCAAATTAATAATTAATCGGTTTGAGTCTCTTTTTATGAAAATAAGTAAAAATTCTGTGATTGCGGTTTGTTAAATGTAAATATTTTCTAGTTTCTTCACTCCTCTGTGACAGTAAACTGAATATCTTAGTTAGTTGTGGACAAAACAAGACATTTGACGACGTCATGACTCTGATCGACATTTTTCACCATTTTCTGACATTTTAGAGCAGGCCCGGATTGGCTAATCGGGAGCACCTGGAGAATTCTGGTTGTTTGGTTGTGAGGGCCGGTGTTCAGGTATGACACTGGGTTGAAATCATAGTTGAATATTATGGATGCTGTCCCTATACAAATACAAAAACTAAAAAAAAATACTTTTTGTATTTACAGTATTTATTTTTTCTTGCAGCCCATCGTTCTCTTCATTCATGCAGCCCACTCGCAGAGTGCAGCCTGGTTAATGATGACCTATTTATGTTCGGAGTCCTCCGACGGCAGCACCTTGCTAAAAAAAAACAAACCGTCATCGTACACAAGTCACTGGTGCTTGTTTGAGGATGCCACCGCGAGCAAAAAGAAGCGGTTTTAAACGGGTAATAGAAAGCGCAAAAAACGGCACTGAAAAAGCGTCAATTTAAAAAGTAGAGCTCTAGAAAGTGGCCAAATGAACTTTTTCTATTTTTAGCAAAACGCCAAATGAAGACGTTGAGACGGGTAAGCTAAGTTAGTTAGGAGAAATGCCTGCAAACCTGCATATGTTTATGAATGAAACTTGTTCTTGTAGCTCCGCAGCAGCAGCTAGTAGGCCTACTAGTCCAGTTTGCTGCTAACAGTGACAATGAAGAGCCAGTACTACCAGAACTCCAGTTTGGGCAGGTAGGGTTGATCATTGACTGAGTATTATAAGAATTAATAAGAGTTTGGTGTTGACCTGCTCTATATGAAAAATGCCCTGGGATAATTAATGATGCCAGATGATTCGGCACTACCATAATGACACTGACTTGACTTGATCAGAAAGTTTTGTAAAAAGGAGAGATTTGTGCTGAGAATTATGACAATTTATAAAATGTGATTTAGTGTCAGAAGCAGAGCCACTAGTGTGCATTAGGGATAGCTGCTGTCAGTGTGGATGGCACATCTACTGTAAGCTGTTGTATCACAGTGTGTGAACAAGCAAACATGATCAGATTAGCTACAATATAAATCACTTTTTATGACCAAATATTACTTGTGACCCATTATGAAAGTTGTATGAAATATTCAAAGGAAAAAATAGATTATGGTGTCATTAGAAAGTGCAATACAATGTATCTTGTTCTTTATTTAATCTGTGATTACTTATTTGCACAGAAACAGATTCTGATATTTTTCAACATCATTGGGTTGCTTTTCTAATAAATCTACATTGTGAGGCAACACTTGGAAATAGTGATATTTTACAAAATACACCGAATTACAAGGATGTAGAGGACAGGGCGCTATTGCAGACTTATATACTAAGGTTTTGATTACATTTTTTTTAATATAGTCATTCGTGAAGTAAAGTGGGCCGGTCTAAGGCATGAAAATCCAGGGCTGAATCCAATCCGGCCCTGTTTTAGAGACCAAACAACTAATCGAGAAAACAATCGACAGATTAATCAACTATGAAAATAATCGCCCTACGTTATCTTAGGTTTGCTATGGTATGTTAAGTTGTGTTGTGTTGCACTATGTAAGGTTAGGTTAGCATTTGTATTAGTTTAGCATAGCTTAGCATTTAAAGTAAACAGTTTGGCTAGTCATTCTGGTGTTTCATTTGGCCTAGTCTGTGTAATTTCCTAAATGAGGCAATATAATTATGAGCTCTATCATTTTATTCAGGTTTTTCCCTGATCTCCTTTGTCTCCTATATGGTGAATTATGGGTGGATGAAATGGAAATGGATAAAAAAAACTGCTCCACAACAGGAAACAACCACCACATGTCTGCACAGCCTAACCAGATTAATTAATTTACTCATTTTCATATCAGTTATATTTTGGACATGTTTGGAGTGTTATTTTTTTTATTTTTGTTGGTTTATTATCAGTCTGACTGGCAAACACCACAGAGGGGAGGATGTATTCCAGCGAATCAACACATCTGGGGCAATCTCAGAGGAGCTGCTGTTTTTGGATACTTCATGATTAACAGCAACGTACTTTCAAAAATAAAACTATTAGTACAGAGTCTGAAGAGTTTTTTTTCTTTTTTTGGGGCAGAGGCCATACATTCCAAGCCAATCTAAAAGGTGTAAAACACTTCCAGATGGCTGCAGGAAATTATTGCAGCGTTTGCATATCACCGAGTTTTAGCCTTTCCCCTAACCATCCCAGTTGGCCCCAAAAGTGGCTTTTTCTTTCTTTATTTACCACATTTTCACCAGGGAGAAACTGTGTAGTCAGACAGTTCAGAAACTTAAAGGGGATTCTGATGCTTGTTTGTGTCTACAAATACTCCAGGTCCTGCCTATGTGCAACCATTTTGAGGGCAGGAAACACCATTAAACCGCCGTTGCCCTCCAGCCCCATCCACCACCACCAAGAAAAAAAGAAGGTATTTTTCTATTTAAGGAGTCTCGTTTAGAGACCTCTGGCAGCCAGAGGGGCAAAGTGTGGAGCTCCACACTGGGCCTATTGTTTCATAAGTCCCACATGTGAATACCTCTGCTGGACCAACCCCTCCATTAAAACAACAGAGCCACTGCTGCTCTGCTCAACATCCCCTCACACTGCTGCTGCACACCACACTCCAAGATCAACTGAGAGCTGCCGACCGTCCGCCCGGTTAATCTACTGAGTGCTACGGGACCTATTTAACATCGCTGCGTGAAAAGTAAAAATCTGTGATTTCATTTTGACAGTGTTGCGTAGGTACACTGCATGTTTAAATAAGTTGAGAAACCCACCTGTTTCTCATTGAAATCAACCATACCAGCGCGGTCATCTGCCTTATTGCGGGTACTGGCACTCTTGAAACAAGATTTGTTCAGGAAATATTTTTCTTGTTTCTAATAAAAGTGATTTAATGTCTTAATGACTTAGGACATTCAAATGGTTTGTTGCAGCGCATGCTCCACCACAAAGCAATACGAAGAAACAGACAATTTCATACAAAGGTAGCTTTTTATTAAATTGTATATACACCAAATTGTACTATTGTGTACATTTTACACAGGCAATAGTTGCGAGTTATATCATGTAGCAACATATACCCAAAACTATCCAACCAGCCACCCATTCTGATACAAAATACCCCAATAATTTCAGTGTTGGACTCATTTTGGGTAACCTGTACTGCCCTGTGAACTACAGTAGATTAAGAATTTCCCCAGCTATTAGAAAATTAATTCATCTGAGTATAACATCTTTAATAAAAAATAAACACGTAAGCAGCAGCAGATATAATGGATAGAAACAATAATATATTTTCTATTTCTTTTTTTTTATTAAAAATACATATTATATAATTTTTATAAATTGCAACCCCCTATGCAAATCAAGCGACCCCACGGTTGAGAAACTCCAGGTTATCAGCTGACAGTGACAGAACTCCAAAGTGTTTGAAACATTTTAGTGGTGTTTTTATAGGTCAAATAGTGATCATGGAGGCCTCTCGGCAGCTGGAGGACGGCTGTAAACAGCTCTGCTGTCGGCCTCTCTGTACATCAGCAAAGCTCCACTGGTGTCTGCAAAAACAGGAAGTGATTTGTTAGCCTTTAGTATCAAACAGAGCAGTCACAGGAAAAAAACTCTAACTTCTACTGATGGTGTATTTTATGCTTTTCACTTGAAAAAGGAGGTTTACATTTACAGTTTCCGACTCCTAATCCAATAAAAGACAACATGTTCGAGAAATAGCTTTCCATGTATAAAACTGCCATTAATGTAAATGATGAAAATAAATATAGTTGGACTAGAGCAGAAAGTTTAGCACTGAGTCAGGACCAAAAATGCATCGCATATTATATTTTTGATAAAGAACTCCAAGATAAGAAGACCATATTTCGTTAAACTTACTGGCCAAGAATCCAGGAAAACTAGCTAGCTAGTTAGGAAACCATTCTGTGCTCGCTGAACTGTGAGCTGAAACAAAAACAGAGAAGAAGCAGTCAATGTTTTCAGAATTAAGTGCTTACTCTGCATCTAATTATCTGGTAGTTATTTGAACTGGATCAACTCAGATTCAGGTTCAGTGGATTTACCTGAAATCTGCTCCTCCGTCTTTCTTCAACCATTCCTCTGATCAAAATCCATTCTGATTGGCTGGTGATTAACACTTGTTGGTGTTAATAGTCAGTATTAGAAAAGTGCTTAGATTACCGGTGTGATTTGTTAGTTAGTAGAACTGTGTCGTGACATACAAATCAGCTCCTCCTTACATAAAAAAAAAAAATCATACATTAATTAGCCATGAACATAATTAACCGCCTATGTAAAGATACCTCTGAAGAAGTGGTGAAAAGGGGAAACTTCGAAACATTCATATTCTTTCATTACATGCAGAGTTCACCCATGACATTACCCAGAATTTAGCAGCCCTTCCAGTAGCTTAATTGCTAAGGGCACACATGATTAACTCCTAGTGTAATTAAATGAGGCTCAATCTAGTAGGATTTCCATAAACATGTAGACTGTGCCACTTGGGAAACTGTAATGATTTCATTTGAATTTGTTTTCACAGCTGAATGCAGAGCACAAAGTTACAACCATTAGAAATGAGGCAGGCAATCATGTTATCTAAAAGATACACAACTGCTCGGGGGCGGCAATGAACACGAACACTTATTTAAACATCTAATTACATAAAGTCAAATCCCATTTGTTTTTAACTAAACAATCTGGATCACAGTGCACACACAACTCTGCAGGGTTTCTATTAAAGATGTTGAATGCCACGTATGTTTCAACCACAGACTGTCAACAGAATGAACGTAGCATCAGTGATGTCACCCATTGGTTTGTGGATTGCCATTTTGAAGCCTCGAGTTTGGCAATTTGGCCATCGCCATATTGTTTTTTTTAGAAAGCGGACTTGATGATTTTCGAACGAGAGGGTGGAGCCGGGGAGGTTGACACGGCCAAGCCAGTGTTGTTTATGGTTTCAATGGCGCTGTGCTAAGCTAAACACTAAAGAAGGAAAGTTGCCGATTTTCAACTGGCTGAAGCTAGTCGTCCAGCTGAGATTTACCGGCGGGTAACGCTGCATGTACGGCAGTGCAGAAAATTGGCAGACTTTCCCTAAAGTTACAAGCTAAAACTAGCGCTAGCTAGCTAGCCTTGGTTGGCAAGGTGCTACTGAACGATGAACAAGACATTTTTAGGCAACCAAATGTTCCAATCATCTTTGATGAAGTGAAAACACAGTGAGAGGGTCAAAGTTTAAGATGAAAACATGGACAACACCCAAAAAAACATTTTCATGGCTATTTGAATGTACACAGTGCCATGGTTAACATTGCTAAGCCTCTGTCCTGATTGACAGGTCAGCGCGTAGCCACGCACTAAAGCATCCCCTGCTATTTTGTCAATTTTAAAATAAATGGGACCATAATTTACAAATGAACATCATGCTGCATTGAAGAAGACTGGAAAGTAGCAATTGAGACCATAACTCATTAGGAAAATGTTTGAAGGTAATAAATCAAATGAGAAGTAGGGTCATTTTCTAATAGACTTCTATGCAAGAAGGCCTTTCTTTGCAACGAGTGGAGTTGTCCCCTGCTGAAAATGAGATAGAATTCAGGTTTAAGGGACTTCCGCATTGGCTTTACTTTTTAGACCCGGAAGCTTCGTCCATTATATTTACAGGGACATGATTCATGCTAACCTAACGAATGACGAAAACTTAAAAACAACTCCATCTTATTACAGTTAGTCAGTTTAATTTTGTTCAGTGATAAATGTTTTGTTTTCTTGAAACAAGTGGAAAAATCTGATTATTTGAACTGGTTTTGAATCTGAATCGATTTGTTTTTACAGGGCAGTAGCAAGGATTTTAGAAGTACAGAGGTCCTGAGTTCAAATTCCTCCAGCGTAACCCTTGCGCACGCAGGGGCGATAATTTAGGAAACGCTCCTGTAGGTCGTATTAGAGGGTAGAAACAAATAGCTTATGTTGCCGTATGGGTTAGAGGACTTGTTGGTATTTTTGTCTGAAAACAATCAAATTGAAAGATCTGAAAATATATGTATATTTTTGATTGTAGAATGTAAAGAGGAAACAATACTGAGGACACGACCTCAGTGTCCATAGCCACGATCAAGTCAATTGGATTTTTATAGCCCAAAATCACACATTTGCCTCAAAGGCTTTGCAATCTTTACAGCATATGCCACCCTCTATACTTAGACCCTCCGTTTGTGAAAACTCCTTCCCAAAACAACTTTAAATGGCAAAAAGGGGAAGAATCATCAGGTCCTTCTTGTTTCAAAACTTTCTAGAAATGTGACTAAAATGTTAGTATCTATCTGAAAACAACTAAATAAAACGCTCATTTCTTTCAATGTTTGAAACGGTTGCTCTGCATTGGAAGCACATTAAAGATTACTTTACCACAGAGAAACATTTTGTCAATTATGACTTTTAGGACTCAATTACAGGTTTTCACAGTGTAAGAAATGCAGCCTTGAAGACCAGGTTCCCAGATTTTAAAAGCCAAAAGACTAATGACATCAAACAAACATGACATTTTTCACCTGGCATCAGCGGTATGTGAATTATTAAAATAGGCTAAAAATAATAAAATAGGTGGCGTTTAGCTTCAATCCACCACAAACAAAACAAACTCAATGAACACACTAATGATCATTACGTGAGAATAACAGTGAGGGTTGTTCTGGGCCAGTATATGAGCTCACTTGGCAGCTTAAACACACTTTACCTCTTAAACACACTTTACACTTTAACGCTGTCACCTGCTGAGCTGTTGCCATGGCAACAATTGTGTAAATACCACACTGGCACCTATAGCAGCAGCACAAACCAATATGTTCTGTTTTAAACACATCTCTGTCTCTCTCTCTCTCTGTGTCTCTCTGTCTCTCTTACAGACAGGAAGCGTCAGCTCAGTGCAATCAAACTCACCTGTAAATCAGGAAACTGGAGATTCCAAAAATGATGAGTGCCAAGCCTGATCCCACAGCTACAATACCCATAACTGACAGATGACCTGGAAAGAGGACAAGAAGCATTCCTCACTTAGTTGTCTCTCATATGTTCAACATATGTCCACATTCATATCTTTGAAAAGGAATTGAAAAAAACAAAAAAAAACACTGTGCTGTGAAAAACGCAGCTGTGACTTCCTGGCGTGCAGCTGCAGTGCTTTAGCAATCTGTCAACCACAAAAAACGGCAACAATTTCACACAATTACCAAGCTCTGACATTCCTGATGTATATTTAAAGACCCAATGGAGACTAATTACACCACCTGCTGTAAATCACAGGACAAGGTGATGCTCATCATTAGAGAAATATAATGTAACAGCCACTAATCAACATGTTTCACTTCACTGCATTCGTGAGACAGTGAACAGAAGATCTGTTACTAGCAATTACCAGCCCTGTCTCCAAAAAATTACGTTCCCATACAACTAAACTGCATCGCCAATTACACTTCGAGGGGAACATATTGTCTCCCAGATTACGTTTTTTTTTCTGACGCATAACAAATGCATTTCTAAACAAAGTCCGCGTAGCCTCTACTCTGTGACATCACCCATAGGTTTCTGAAGAGCCAAAATGAAGCTCAAAGTGGGCGTCTCCCGGAGGCAAATTTGCGTTTCCTAGGATGTCCAGCCCTACTCTGCCTTACTCTGAGTCTGATTCACTTACCCTGGTATTCCTACCCTAACTAAGTAGTTTCCCTTTAATTCACAACGCCAACCACGTGTTTATACTGCGACTGTTTCACAACCTGCGCCTGTCACAGGTACGAGGACATTTTGAAACGAACGTAATTTGGGAAAGAATATGTTTCCCTCTAAACGTAATTGAGAATGCAGTTTGCTTGTATGGGAACGTAATTTTTAGGAGACAGGACAATCAGAAACAATCTTTTTAACCTAATATGACTTGTAACCTAATCTCACTTACTTCTACTTAACGTTTTTCTTTTTTTGTCTGTAAATACTTAACATTTTTATTTATGTCTTATTGTAAATATGTTACTTATTTACTATATGCACTTATTGACTTGCTCTTTTCTTACACTTATTTTAAATTTAAATTTTTTAATGTGACTGTGAGCAACTGCAACTAAATTTCCTTGAGGGGATCAATAAAGTATTCGGATTCTGAATTGGAGTCTATATTATTCAGTAGGTTCACTATGAACAGATTTTAGGTTGTGTTTAAATTTTGTGCAGCTGTGTAAATCTATACATTTTTGAAACATATTTTCCCAGAAGACAAGGTAGCGGCCATCATAGATCATCATCATCATAGATTAAAAAACCTGCAAATACAGTAAACCATTAACAGTTTAGAATACACTTGTTTGCTTTGGTTCCGAGATGAGAGGATTGATTTCTTCTGCAGTATTTACGCAGCTGGAGCCAGGAAACGTAGAGTCTAGTTTTGCAAAACGACTACAGTATACCGGCCTTCTCCGTTTCTTTACTCTGTAGATGAAACACTGCCGTCATGCTGCTTTGTCTGTCCTTATGTTGTTTAGCTGTTAATCGTCAATATGTTTCATCAAATCCCTGAACATGTATTGTCCTTGGTGCTTAAAGAGACAGTCGGAGAAGGCAACTTTCAGACTCTAAACTCTGCGAATCATTTTGCGGATGGCTTTAGATTTGTGACAGTTGAGTCCGATTTATTGCTCCTCCACTCATTATCCCTCCTTCACACCCAAATACATTTATAATTCCAGTGGTTTTCCTCCTCAGTTCATCATCTGTGACAATTCCCTGTGAAATTATTCGTACAACAACAAAAAAAACATTTCCAGCACTTATCTTTCACACTGCTTGTTATTCGGGCAAATATTGCACGTTTACATTTGCTCTTTCACTTCATGCTTTCACATTTGGGATGAAATTGAAGAAAAACAACACCATTTATCATCACAGCATCAATGAAAGTACCACAGGCCCTGTAGAGGTGACAGTGATAATATAAACAAAGCATTAGTGCACTGTAATATCCATCTGATGAGCGATTCAATCTTAGTCTCAGTCATTAGAAGGAATCTGCCATTAAGTGGGGGATAATGCTGTGCATGAACCTCATAATTCTTTTCATGCACTTTCCTGAAATCAGTGTGTCCATTAGTCAAACTTCTGTAGCTCGTTTCTAGAGAATACTTCACTCCAGAAACAGGTATAATCATCTGTAGGCAAAGTTGTCATACCATCATTGCAGGAGGGGTCGTCGGTGGAAAACACACAGGGGGGGTTATCCAGCGGTGGGCCCCCGTTGGGCCAGTGGATCTTCTCCGTCTGGGACCAAATGATGTCTTTGGTGGTTCCATTGTAGTACGCAACAAGCTGCAAACAGAGGAAAACGCTCACTTAAATGGATGAAAATAAAGATACCTGGAGCCTGATGTAAGCTCACTTCACAGCGTGGTCCTATAGCAGTCTTTAATTCTGTCCATTTATTGTTAAGGACAATGTTGAGGACATCGTTAATCGTGTCTTGCGCAACCATAGAGAGAGTGCAGAGGTCACCTCCAGGCTAGCCGCTGTCCCACTACCTCATATATGTTGGTTTCAAAACTGTTAGCATGGCTGTCGGCTCTTAGCTACCATACACTAGAAGACTCTGAAAAGACTTTGAAAAGTCTGAAGTCTAACACCATTTCACATCTAAAGACAATCGGTCATAATGTCACTGAGTTTTTAGTCACAGACTATACGATTTTACTACAGTGTTTCCCACACATAGACTAATTTGTGGCGGTGCGCCACACAATCAACACCGGCCGCCACATATTATTTTTATTATGCTTTTTAAAACATGCAGCGTATTCGTTCCGCTGCATTTCCTTTCCCTGCTCTCCTCTGTCTCTCTGTCACTCAGACGTCTCTCTCACATAGGCCACACACACACACACACGCAGCCCCTCCGCTACGTGCACACAGCGTCTATCTCCATGAAAACGAGAGAAGACGGCTGGCGAAATTCACAAGTTCATGAAAGGTTGGTATCTCGTGAACACCTGTACACAATCACACATTAAAAAGCAGCTATAAAAATGATTTATATTCTGAATACAATGTTGTCAGTGTGTTAATGTTGGAGTCCAGACCAGACTCTTGCGCCTGCTTTAGAAAGTTAAGCAGTCGCAAGTTTGCGGTAAAATGCAGTTGGGTTGTCAAGGTCAAAACACTATATGTAGCAGCTGTGAATCAAATAAACTTATTATAAATAATGTTATGTCATTTTTTACTCTTATACTGAATGTTTGCTGCTTCAATCCAGATGAGTATTGAAAAGTATTTTCCATGACTGAAAAAGGCACGTGTTGAGGATGAGGACCAGCTGATTTTAGAGGTATCAGTCTGAAACAGAGCTCAACAGTCCGACCAGTGGAATTAGTTATGTTATTAATTTGTTTACAATATTTTCAGGCTTCTACCAGTGCTGCTCAAGCAGAAAGACAGGGTCACTGGGAGAGAAAGAGATAGATTTGTTAGGCATTGAAGAAAGAGTAGGAGAGGAGGACAGCATCCAACAGCGTGTCCTCCTCAGTTTTTGATACTTGATATACTTGACACCCCCACCCCAAAAGCAGAAAATGCAGAAAATCCATGTACATCTTTACCAATGAAATGTCAGACTGACTCACTGACATGTGATGTGCATTCTTTTCAGAAAACAATTAGTTTTTAGAAATGTCTCATGTTAAAGGAGAAAAAAAATCGCAACACGCAATACTATCGAATCGCAATACTTCTACAATCACAATAAATGAAAATCAAAACACACATCGAATCGCCACTCACGTATCGTGAAAGAAACGAATCGGGACAAAAGCATATCGTCCCAGCCCTACAAATGTCTATGTCAGTCAGCCCTTCCCATCTTGCGGTCGTTACAGCCATGTCTAAACTAGCCACGGCAACTCGACTGGCCTCCTGCTGTTGAGCTGGTGGCGTTTGACTTGAAAACGCCACCAGCTCAACAGAATCAGAAATGTTTATTTATATATAATTATATCATTCTTAACTAGACATATCCAGTGACATTCTTTGCATACAGCAAGATTGTGTTTTAAGACTTGATTTTTAGTGATTTGTTGATGTCATTTGTTGATGTCATTTGTGTTGTGTGTGTGCGTGCGCGTGCAGCGTCATGAGCAGCATCTGTTGTCCTGCTGTGAAACATGACCCCTGTGTTTCTGACTAGCTGGAGGACTTTTTATGTTTTCCACCCATGCTCCCAGCATGTTGTGTTGCCTCTGCTAAAACCTGAAGGCTGCCACCCCGACAGAGGGTCATCAAAACAATGCAGAATGTGACGGGTGAAGGAGCAGAGGGAGCGCCGTCTGAAATAGCTGCAGTATGTCAGCTCAGGGGCTGTGTTTACTGCACTGCCAACAAATCTCCAACAACCCTATCTTGGGTTCACTCTTCAAACCTCCAGACTCAACTTGAAGTCTGCAAGCTGAGATGGACAGTTTAGCTTATTTCCTCTGCAGCTAAAAAAAAAATATATATATATATATCTCAAGGAATACATAAAATGTAAATATATTTTGAAAACATGGAATATACCACTCGCTTCAAATGTTATCAGCCAAGCGAATGGGCGTTATCAAATGTTGATCACTACCATAGAGGTGAGGCGGTAGGACCCTATTCTACTTCCTAGTTGTAGAAGTAGTAGAAGCTTAGAGCAACTGCTCGACCGCGGCAGCGACGCTGTAAGATGCTGTGAAGAGCGACAATGGTAGGAAGTAGTATAAAGAGCCTAACTCCATGTAAGGGGGTAGGTCGGGCTGGTGATTTGGTCAAAGACACACAGGACTTTCACCCGGGAGACCGGTGTTTGCGTACCATGTGAAACCAAGTCAACATTGACTTTTTTTTAAATCACGTAGGCTACTCAAGTTTACTTTCTCATGTAATGTTCTTAACTGGTTCTTTATCAACTGAACTTTGTTTGAATTTACATTGATAGTGCCAGAGTGATGCCAAGAGGTCCTGACCAAGCTACAGTAACAGCAACAGCAACCGTTACCATGTGAAGAGATTATAACCAGGGAGGGATTGATACGTAGACTGTATAAGTGAAGCCAAACCATCTCGAGTGCCCACTGGTGGCAGTATAGGTCATAAATCCCGCCCCCTTCAAGTTAGCAAATTTGCCAGACCTTCCTCCACAGCGCTGCGGAGGAGGGTCTGGCTAGTCCACACAGCATTCCCGGGATGGGAGAAAAACGTGCTCTGGTTTATTGGCATTTCTTTTAAACCAATCACAATCATCTTGGGCGGCGCTAAGCACCGGACAGAGCCACGGTGCCGCTGCTAAATAGTCTCGGTAAGAAACTTGTTTTGGTGGAACGTGTGTGCGTTCAAAGGTTGTTGTACAACAGAAAACTCAGATTGGACAGATAGTCTAGCTAGCTGTCTGGATTTACCCTGCAGAGATCTGAGGAGCAGTTAACCATAGTCCTCAGAAATCCACCGGAGGTTAGAATTACAACACAAAGGAAGCGGAAGGTGACAGACTTCCGGCGGAATTTCCGGCGGCACCTGAAAAATCTCGGAAATGAAACATTGTCGGTATAGTAAAATCGGTATAAAAAATCTAAGTACACTTCAAATAAATGTTATAATTTTAGATAGTTCTTGGATTTTTCTGATAAGTTGTTTTTTATTAGTTCTTTGATCCTATAAAAACAGGGTGAGACATCATAAATGACAGCTGTGATTGACTCACTATTACGTCAGGCGAGGTATGTGAACAGGGGTGTCCCCATACTTTTGGCAATTTAGTGTATTTTCCTATTTTTGTAGGTTAACTCTTGTCCTCACAAAAATAAGCGTTGTAAACCGAGTTTACAGTAAGATGATATTACGATGTGTTCAGATGTATAAAACACATGTAGCCTACATCCACTGTGGAACAACAGCACATTTAAGTAATATTGTCTTCTGGTAATCCTGTTATTAACTATGTAAAGCCAGTCATGTTTTCAAACTTTTTTTTTTCCAGTTGTTTATAGCAATGTCAATTGAACAGGGATACAAGATATACAGCTTGAACAGGAACATGATGCATCAAATGTATATAATTTACCATTTACATTCAAATGAATCAGCCTGAGTCATTTTGATATTGATATTCTAGGTTATTATATTCTGCAGTCTGAGATTCTGAAAGCTGAAACCGACCTGTGATGTTTTCAACCAGGCTGCTGGCTCCTGGGTCAATGGGCCGTATAAATGGACCAATTAATAGCCAAGGATAAATGAGAGCAGGAAGTCACGCTGACAGCCTCTGAGGACCGCTATGAAATTCTAACTGAAGTCAAATCGAGCTAACCCACTTCTTCTACCCCAGAGGGAAAAAAATACACACTGCAGCAGTTCACAACCGTGTTTGCACAGCGCAACATACACAAATATTTTCATCGGACTGAGGGAAATTTGAGGTTTTATGCATCTTATCATTAGAGAAGTCAGGACCCCAGAATATGTCCCAGATAGTAATATCCATTTGCTTTCATTGCATCAACCAAAGACAAGCAAAGGCTGAGGTTTTTAACTACACATATGCTGAAAAGAATTTAGTTTTAAATTCTCTTTCGAGTAATTGGAGACACATGACTTGAATCTGCCCTGCATTGTTTTCATTCAATATCATTATTTTGTGTCAACTGCTCTACATATTAAGACTGACAATGATTCATGAATGAGTCCTTCAGTTTGTATCAAATGGTTCCCTCGTGTGATAGTTGACAACAAAGACTTTTATAGGAGACATGTTTTATGTTTTTATGTTAATAGATATTAGTACTTAAACAATGCAGCTGGCATCTAATGCCCTACAAGATTTGTAGTCTTGTTTACTTGGTCCCTGACTTAATCAAAAACTGTCCCACTTTTAGACTTTTTTTATTTAGGCAAAGCTCTTTTGTGACTGCTTGTCATTCCGCATTTAACATAGGAACTCTGACCTCTATTGATAAATGAAAAAAGGTTGTTTTATGTCTTAATTAGATACCCAAGAGTAGATAGGCGACTCTTGTTAACCAATCATCGACCGTTAACCGACGAGCAACAGAGTCCCATGTTCACCCAGGACGCTCGGACGTACACAAACTGGCAGCTAGGAGATAGTTTTAATAGCGTTTATTTTTCTTTTTTTTACTTGTAACTTATTGTTTTTAACTGGTCCCCGGACAGCTGCAGACTTGAACTGGACATGCAGCCACACTTTTTTTCGTGCATTGTCGTGGAACACACTTCTCGGGAACTGCTTGTGTTTCCGTGTGTATGTCCGAGCCGGTCTCCACCGCATCCACTGAAAGGTTGTCAGCCGTTTGTCTGCCTGGCAAACGCTGTGAAGGACAGCCAATTTAACCCGCCAGTCCTCATCGATATAGTGGCATGTGTCACGTGTACATGTTGTTCCACTATCTATCATCACAGTCCAAACGCATCATTTTCCTGCCAAATGTCCAACATTTTGTCAATGACTATTCTCGCACTCGTTGCATTTATGAAAGTCCCGTCCAATAAAGTGTTAGCAGAGATTTTGGTCCATTCAGCTGACCTCTCTGCCCTTTACCTTCATTCTATCTGAGCTAATACCAGTGTTTATTGGGCAGCCTTAAGGCCGGGACACATCAGGCTGATTATCGGCCGTGGGACAGTCTGGCGAGGTCAGTGACTCAAATCTGTTCGGTGTGTCCCGTGCCGTCGTCCGTCTGGGGGGCAGGGAATCGGGACTCACCCGGAAATGACGAGCGGAATGAGGTGACTACAGTCTCTCAAAATCTGATGAAAATCTTTTAAACTGACCTTTATTGAGCTGAAATGAAGACAGATTCAGCAACTGCACGGCCTATTTCTCGCTTAAAATGTTTTCAGAAACCTGTTTCAGTGAACTATTTTAGTACAATATGAGATCGGATTCTGAACGGCCGCCATGACAGTCTGGCTCTGAATTTCCGGAGAAAACAAACCCATGTGACGCGTTCGTCCAATCAGCTGCCGGTTTTCATTTCTTGGGCAACATTACAGATTAGCGCCGCCTGCTGTTATAGAGATGTATTACGTCTCGTCTCCTCTCGTCTTTTTGGTCTGTTCTGTGGCACTTTTTTGGACCTCGTGGACGCAACTGATCACATCGACGGGGTTTTCTGTCAACGGTCGCCCGTCGGCTATATGTGTCTACACCATTAGACTTGTTGACTTCTGCTCTTTAAATCTATTCCATCTCGAAATTAAATCCTCTGCCAAACCTCCTGTTTCAAAAATAAAATAATTACAATATTTTCACATTACACTGGGGCTTTAAAGGAATAGTCCACATCCAGATGTCAGTTCATCTACTACCCCTCCCTCATATCCAACTCTGTTTAAGATCGCAGACACATTAAACACAAAGCATGACTTACCCCGTACTCTCCTGTCTCCTGGTTGGTCATGGCCCAAAGGTTGACGTCAATATCCCTGGCATTTTTGTGGTCTGTGGTAACAAGTCCCGTCACTCCTAAAACACAAACAATATTCACATCAAGGGTCTGATTCAATGTCATATACAGTATGGTCCTTCTACAAACTGAGAAGCGCTCATTGCATCTGCTCCCATTTAAATTCCTTCTCTACTTCTTCAATTGTTTGCATCATAAACTTGCAATCTTTGTCCCACCCTATCAGTATAGTACTTTTGCTATACTGGTGTTATGTACTGCCTGTGTCATTTAGTTTTGTTTAAGATGACATGTGCATTGTACTGGTTTCCAACTGCTGATAACTGTAGTAAAGGTTGATAAATAGTTGGAAAGTGACCTCTTAGTAGAAAGAAATGCATTTTCTGAGCCAGTATAGGGTATTTGAAAAAAGCTTTTGCTTCTGTCGAACCAGATAACATTGTCAAAACATGCACAATAATGAAGTGAAAGTTTCCATTATTATTTTCAACATGGGCCTCATTTTCCTTGCTTTTTCCAATCATGCTGAGCGAAACAACCCTCATCAACCCTTATTATCTAAAGAACAACATCCCATTGTTCTGCTTCTTCCAATATGATGTGAGCACAGATCTGACAGCCGGCAAAGTAAACAAGGAAGTGTGTGAGCACCCACATCGGGCATCAAATGGACTATTAACTGGAGTGTTGTGTGATAGCTGAAAACAATATAATTAGTGTGTTGAAAGGCTATTTTTTAAATCACATTTTGGGTTCAATGGTGCTTTCCAATAGAGCTCGACAGTGACCGCCCACTTTTTAAAGTGTTATGGTTCTGTTCCGTTGATATTCCAGAAAATGCTTATATAAAGAGTTTTAAGCCTGGGAAAAAGGCAAAAGGTACAAGACTGTGTACACAAATGATCATAGACCTCAGTGGTAGCAGCTTGACCCAGCTCCCTAGCCGTTTATGGGTGCGGTAAATCTTGCCATAGTAACAGCGGGCATGACTTTGTAAATAAAACATGTTTTCCTTAAAAAAAGGTTGATTTTATACGGACCTGTGGTTTCTACAGGGGCACAAACCGTTGTCTCACAATCTCGTAGCTTGTGGTAAGTCTACATTGGTTGGTTTAGACATTATGGCTAATAATCAAAATCTTTATGGAGAAAATGAATGGGATTTTCACTTCCGGAACCACACTGTTGAGCTCTATAACAAACCGCTGGGACGTTCATTTGGCCTCACACCATGTTTATTGGAGAGCACCCCTCCCTGTTATCGGAGACGCAGCCATGGCTTTACAATGACTCTTGCATTTTGAGATTTATCAATGGCAAGTTCACATTTTGCATGAGGTTGCATACAAGTTAGTCAAATCAGCGATGTTTCTTTACCGGGATTGTTCAGGTTATTCATAGAATTCCACCGGATGTCCCTTATTTTCGATCTGATGTCCGTTACCTTCCGCTTTCTTTGTGTTGGCATTCTAAATTCCGGACGATTTATGAGGACTATGGTTAACCAGTCCTCTGATTTCTGCAGGGGAAATCCAGACATCTGCCTAGACTAGCTGTAGAATCTGAGTTTTCTTAAACAACTTAAGCAACTTTTGAACGTACACGTTCCACCAAAATAAGTTCCTTCCCGAGGCTATTTTGCAGAGCCACCATTGCTCCGTCCGCCGCCCAAGACGATTGTGATTGGTTTAAAAGAAATGCCGATAAACCAGAGCATGTTATTCTCCCATCCCAGAATTTTGTGTGGACTAGCCAGACCCTCCTCTGCAGTGCTGTGGAGGAAAGTCTGTCAATGCAGGACTACATACAAGTATATCCATGTTGTCTTGAGTGTGGCACACACATCAAAACCAAAAATGTAGCAGATTGTACGTAAAACCGTAAAAAATATAACAGGTTGTCACAGTCAAACATTTATCTTTTAAAGTGCTCATATAATGCTTTTTCCACATTCCTTTATTGTGTTATATATCTTTTTGTGCATGATATAGGTTTACAAAGTGAAAAAGCCCAAAGTCCACCCCAAAGGTACTTACCATCTCCAACAGAAAACACTGTTCTCAAACTGCTCCAAACAGCTCTATTGTAGTCCAGCCTTTACTTCTGTGACAAATGTGCATCACTTTGTAACACACGTTATAATGCTCGCCTAGCTGCTAGCGTGGCACTCCCTCATGCTCTGCAACTGACAAGCTAGCAGTACTTACTATGCATGTGTGACTCCCAACAAAGATGGAACAGAAGTGAGATGCCTCACTCTGTAGCCAAAACAGAGAGCTCAACACACAGGGTGAAAAGAGGAGCTGCAGCAATGTGCACTACAACAAATATAATGTGTTTTCTGAAAATTAAACCACATAAACCTTTTCTGGTACAACCTCTAAATACAATTATGAACCCGAAAATGAGCATAATATGAGCACTTTAAAACCTACTCTAATGTATTAAGCCGTTCCTACATAGGGCTGTGACGATAACCGCATCACCGCAATACCAGCGGTGACGTGACACTACCGCGGTCATGACGTCATCACCGCATTTTTTTTTTTTTTTACCTTTAGCTCGCGTTACTTACAGGAGAACAGATATTGTGTGATATGACATATAATGAAAGCAATAATCATTGTGTAGTTACCCTCATCGACTGTCTTCTATCCTACATTCAAGAGTTTATGGAGAGAAAAAAAAACGCAAGTTGCCCGTCACTTCAGCTTTGCACATGAGGATAGACAGTCCATTGAGCTGAGGTGGACGTGGACACATTAACGTTAACGCTGCAGTGTTTACCATTGCACATTAGCCTAGCAGCTAGCGGAGTTTCCTTCTTTCCTGCTTATAGCTTAATCCTGACAAAACTGAACGGTTGAATCTCAGCCTGCATGCACGTTTTGTAGCCTAAACAAAGCAGCTTATATTGGTTATCTTAGACAGAGCACTCTGTCTGCTCAGCTGCTAAGACCGCTGTGCTGCGGAGCGTCTGCCATTGGCATTGTCGGCAAACCTTTTTTTTCTTTTTACTTTATTGACAATAGAGCTTTCTGAACTGTCTGTGGAATAGATCAACGGAGATGAGAGAAAGCAGAGTGGCCATGAATGACAGCAAAACACAGTAAAGACTCTCACACTGAGCTGAAATGGAAACACTGTGCTATGGGTTAAGCCGATGTTTATCGGGGGGTAACGGCCATTCACTTTACCGGCGGTATTGACAACAGATAAAGCCACTGTGTCTTGAGAAGCTCAAGCTTGTTGTTTTATTGTTTACTTTACATCATCTTTGCTATCTCTTTTCCTCTCGCTTTTCCTCACAGCAGCACTCATACACTGCTCTCCGTTACCGCTTGCTCTCCACACGGGCACTGACGTCAATCACTTAAGGCCCCCTGCCATTCTCGCTCTAATTTACGCTACTCTTGTAAGGGGGTTGCGGTTAACCGCCATACCGCGGTGATATGTTGCTTCATCACCGCGATAAGAAAAATACTATACCGTCACAGCCCTATTCCTACAAGTTGACCACATTTGCTCACCCCAGAATTGGCGGTTCTGCGTCCTCATTGTGATGTTGATGCCGTCGTTCTGGGCTCCACCCTCTGCCAGCGTCTCCTCCAAAGCCATCGCGTACAGCACAAAACCATCATAGAAGCTGCCGGCAATGTAGTCCATCTACAAGTAGAGAGACGTCATTTTGAACCACCAGCAACAATGGGATTTTTTTTTTTAAATACACCCAATTTTGATTAAAGGACTATAATGAAGAAATGCCCATCCTTCAGCCTACATTTAAAATCCTGCTTTGCTGAAATGATAAAAAATGTGCCAAATACCAACAAAAACACTAAATACCTTATACCTTTAAAAAGTACACTCTAATGTACTTTTTTGGGGAAACTCCCAAACTAATATCTGAGATGTAAGCAGTAAAACTGAAAAGCATTAATTGCTAACATCATTGTCAACATCACTCATCATTAACTGATGGCAATTACACAGCACAGTGGGGATTTTTCTGCACAGAATATCTTATAAAAGATTAAAGAGGTCATGATGCTGCTGAGAACGCATGCTGTTTTCATAGGCTGTAACTTACCAAGGATGGTTCCAAATGCACACCAAACTCCTTCTGAGCTCTGTCATGGAGCCTTCTCTGGAAGTCTTTGTACTCTGGATTATCAGGAGGCCGGTACGTTATGACGAAAACAGACTGGAGGAGACATAGAGAGGGAAAAACATTTTTTTTTTTAAAACTGTTTTAGCAAGTTTCATGTTAACATGCAACTGTAATATAAAATTGCTATCTAGCACGTTATTTGGTCTCATTTTTCATCCTTAATTTTTTAAATTATTTTAAAATGATGCTAATGGAGTAACAGTCAAAACGCTCTAGCTATCTCTGTTTTGTCTTGGTTTTAGCAGACAAAAATGCTAAAACTGCAAACTGCTAAAACTTGCTCTGTGGCAATTTTGTATTTCAGCATGTAAAATCTCAAACTACACACTCTTAGCATCGTCAGTTACACCGTTTCGCTGTTTGCTGATTTTTCGAGATTCATAAACTGCTAAGTGACTAAGCAACTAACAGGCTTACCGGCTAACGGTCGTTGAGCTTTTAGCACGCTAACGGTTTCCAAAGCTAACGGTCACTCCTGCGCTCTTAACGTTTGTGACCCCAACTAACTTTGGCATATTTTCTGCAGTCATCTGACATCCAAAAAAAAAACAGATATGGTATGTAAATGACAACACCTGTGCTCTGTAACAACTTACATTTGTACAAAATAATAAGGTCAGCTAAGATTAGGTGGTTTGTCATTGTCTGTTTTAATTCAATTTCCCTTTAACGTTAACTCTGGATCTTTCTTTTGTCACTGAAAAATGAAACACACATATACACACACATATACACACACATATACACACACATATACACATATATATATTATATATATATATATATATATACACATATATATATATATATATATATATATATATATATATATATATATATATATAAAATATAGTAAACTATCAAATAAGTGTCAGTACAAGAGCTTCTATTTCAATAAATATACCAGTGTTACGGATATTGTATTTCATTGTTTCCGCTTGAGGGTCAATGCTAATGCAGATGTTAGCATGCTAACTGTCTAACCAAAGCTATAACAGACAATCTTGGGCTGTTTTGCAATCTCAAAATATATTTTTTAAATATTTGTTTAATCATCTGATATAAAGTAGACATTTGACTGTGGTTAAAAGTTAAAGTTAAAGTTTCAATAAGTTGATTTGCATTAAACCACTCCACTGACAAACATTTTTTCCAACCTTTTTAAGATTAGATTTAAGATTTCCACATCCAATATCACTTGAAATCACTTGTTATGACTAATTAGTATTATTTTGGCAGTATACTACCTTATAAGTCTAAAGAGGAGAAAGAAATAACTTTTCATTATATTTTACCTCAAAATGAATCAAAACATCAATAATAAAAGTGTATTTTCAAACGTAAAGCAAGTGATTAAAGGGGGTATTGATTAAATCAAACCCTTGCCATTGTTATACTGAAAAAAACATAAAGTGACTTCTTTCATGATCTTTGATTTGAAAATGGCTACAAATTGCTGTAACACCACATGAGCGGAGACAGACATTTAACATTTGTTCAAGTGTTTGGATGGCAAAATCAAATTTTCCACCAGAAAAATATTTGCCCCAAATGACCTTTGATTCTGTCGATATACTGCTGTCACAAAAACAAGTTTTAGACATTTCTAGAAAATCCTCTGGCTCTGCTCCTAACTAGAAGGGCTGTAGTTTTTCATGTTACAACAGTTGCATTATTTGAACCCCACCACAAACTTCCACAAGCAATTATTGCTCAGAGGGAAGCCATAATGAGCCCCGTTATGGCTCGCAGACAAATTAACGCCTTGCAAAATCAGCTAAATGTGAGCCAAAATTTTGTTCTGCAGCCAAGGTCAGGAGCAGTTCACAAGAGCTGAACAGATAATGAGATAACTGTGTTTGATGCTGAAGCCATTTGAACACTGCAAAACATCACTTTAACTAGTCGTGACATTTTCAGTCGCCAATCTTAAAATTGCCTTCTTGAAATAAATTCTGGCTCATTAAAGTAGCTTTTTGTAAACATTTTCATTATTATGGATAGAAGAATACTTTACTTTAGCTGAAAATAAAATGAGTAGAAAATTATTTTTGTTGTTTTCATATGCTTTGGCTGAACAAATTAAATTACTTATTATCATTTTGCATTAAAACTTTGAGATGCTGTTCACCAATAACAGTAGGGCAAATATTAAGCCTAATAGGGTCTAGGGCTGGATGATTAATTGAAAATGTATCTACATCAAAATTCTGAAGCTGTTATCAACGTATTTTTCCCATGACGATAATTTTGATAATTTATTTCTGTTGATAGGCCTACTTTCTATTTAAAAATATTCTACGGCGTGTGCAGGGTCCAAAATTAACACTCGCTAGTCGCCAAATGCAGGGTGGGTCGACACACGCACACACGCAAACACTGGCGCACACACCAGACACCAGCCACTACCTTCTGTTTACGGATAGCTAGCATTTAAATCAGGCTAATTAATTAGCTTGTAAGTGGTGATTTTTGGCAGCCAGCCTTCCAAAAGAAAGCACAATGAAATTAAATGTTTACCGATCATTAACAGCTGACCGACAAGCAGGAAACGGAGTCTCAGTTCACCTGTCCGGGAGGCTCTGACACTTTCCGCACTCCGTCTCCGCGGACAGCTCTAGGCTTGTACCGGTGTTCTGTGCATTGTCGGACACATGCAGCCACTTTCATGAAACCGCTTGCGGGACGGACACAAGCCCACAGCTGCCTGCGGTGTGTATGTCCGAGCCTGTCTCCAGCGCCTCCACCTGCAGGTTGTCAGCGGTGTGTCTGCCTGGTTTACTCTCGGACGGCCGGTTTAACTCGCCGGTCCTCATCGATACAGTTTCATGTGTCACGTAGCTCTCCACAAGCAGAAAAAAAAGAGGAGCTTAAAACGCAACTTGCTGGTTCAAAGTTAGAACTAGCAAGTCAATTAGCAGTTAAGAAATAGATTGTATAGGCTATTTACATTTTTATCATGCAAAAAACTTTTTTATAAAACTTCATACAAACATTTTTTTAAACGCAGTGTCTGTTGTCGAATCAGAAAAAAAATTAAATGATCGTTTATCGTTATTGGGATGAAATGAGCAATTAATCATGATATTGATTTCAGGTCATATCGTGCAGCCCTACTAGGGTCTATCCAAATGTGCAGATAAAAAGGTGGAGGAGATATGTAAGGGGTTATGCATTGACACTAAATCACCTTTAAGTCTGCAAATGGAAAGCAAAAGAAGACATTACTTTCCATTAAATTCTAAATGGAAATGGAAATGTTTCCACTGCTTTAAGCATTTTAAGGCGAGCATACGTTGAGTCCATTATGACAGAAAATTCCATAATCAATTGAAGATAATGCTAGATTTATATTCAGAAAGCCGCTCTCCATCAAGACTCTGTGAGCACTGAATTAAAGAGAATTAAGAGAAGCCAGTGTGACATTTAGGGAGATAAATTAGACAGACGACACATCCGTGCCCACTCTCTTATGTCTCAGTGCACTAATTTGTAGGGCTAAATGGCTTCCTGTGAAAACACATCCTCCCATTCATTAAAGTCGAGCAAGAATTTCAAGCCTTAATGCGGTCGAAAGGATTGAGGGGTCCTAGTCCTTTGGGAGTCTCAATTTACCCACCCATTGGCAGAAATGATGTAGCATCCTAAGATCATTAGTTAGAGAGTGTGTGTGTGTGTGTGTGTGTGTGTGTGTGTGTGTGTGTGTGTGTGTGTGTGTGTGTGTGTGTGTGTGTGTGTGTGTGTGTGTGTGTGTGTGTGTGTGTGTGTGTGTGTGTGTGTTTGTGTGTGTGTGTGTGTGTGTGTGTCATTATCATAAAAGCTTCCCCTGACTTTGATTTGGAACAAATGATATTTAATCAGAAACAATTGATTCTGAAAGTCTTTAAACCAACTGTCAGTTGTTCAGCTGGAGCTGAGGACTTCATTCTGTGTTACTCTGTAAGTAGAGCCTGATAAAGATTATGGGATTTAGAGAGAAAACCGAGCAGAAACAGTGAATAAAATGTGTGTTGTCAGAGACCTCCATTTCTCATGCCAAATGGTGGTTTTGGTTCTTGTATTATTTCCTGCCTCCAATTACTAAGCGTGTGAAACTGTGACAGTCCACATTCAATAAATCTACAAAGAATGTGAACAGTCTCAATGTACCGTATGTGTACTGCATGCAGGTATGTGTGTGTTCGGAGTTCACTGTACCTTAAAGACCTTGATGGGATCGGCCCAGTCAGGTAGGGAGTTCTGCCACGGTTTGTGATCGGCCAAGCTCTCCGCAAACACGTCCAGATAGAAAATGGCGTAGTTTTCAGGGTCCTGGATCTCGCTCTGAAACAGTTTCATGATGTTCTGGAAAGTCTCCAGGGGTCCGCAGATGTAAACAACTGCAGACAGAACAAACAAAAAAAATAATAAAAACATTGTTTATCTCAAGCATTTCACTCGTTTCTTTAAAATGTTGCTTTTCAGACAGACAGTCAAAGAGTCTCTGGATTCAAGTTTGATTTTTTTTTTTTTTTTTCCATTCTCTTCTTCTTCTGATAGACTCAAGATAATCATTGAAACAAGTTTGTATTAGAATCAGGCTAACATATTCGTATAACAGAGTTACTTACTTTAGAGTTACTTATCATATTGCTGAATACAATGGATATATTTTGCTGTGTAAGAAGTGAAAGTGTTGCTGGATAAATTTCACTTGTTCTCTGTGTAAAGCCGAGGGCCACATTTCCACCAACGGACTTAACACACTGCTCTGATTTAGCCATTTGTTATCAACCGCCTCTGACACGTACAAGCTACATAAACATTCTCGAGTGGGGTAGTTTTTTTTGTGGTAGAATAAAACGTGAAAATCTCTTAAGCTTTTGTTAACCGACTGACCTTGTTACAGGCATCTAACCAAAAACCTTTGAGACGAGTTAGTTAAAATATTATAATTTTGTGTTATGTGCAGGGTGCGGTAAGACATTCAGAGCTGCACATTTACTGTAGCTGGACTGACCTATATTGCTTGTTAAAACCAGAGTCGAGGCCTATATTTTCCACCATTTTTTGTAGTCACACATATTGAAATCAACAGCATAACAAGAGTAGTGGATTGATTTGAGTCCAAATATTTACCTCAAGTGACTTCAAACTTTATTCTTAAACTTTATTTTGACTGTCTATATACTTGCTGCTATCACAATATATAGCTGCCGCATATTTCAACTCTTGCAATGTTGGATTCAAATAGATGGTCAGGGACAGACAGAATCTTCTGCAGCATATGCAAAGATGGAAAACAAAACCAAATCGAACATCTATCAGAGGCAGCAAAGGAAAGAAGACAAAATGAGGACAGAAATCGTTCAAAGATGAGTCAGGGGAAACAACCAACAGGAATCAAACAAGACTATCCTCCCAAGAAAAGCAACAGCATCAGTCTTTTCAGCAAATGTCCAAAAAATAACACGTTTATGTTAAAAGCATAGACTGTATAATATTAATGGACAGAGCGTGTGTGACATCACCCACTGGTTTGGGGAGATCTGCTGTGAGTCGTCGAGTTTGCCGTTACGGGCACAGCCATCCTGGTTGCGGATGTGACGATTTTAGATGAGAGGGAGGAGTGAGGGAGGAGCCCTAACACTCCACGTTACGTTATACACTTTCACTGGCAATCACATCATAGCCACGCCCTTAAACACCCCCTGCTTTATCGGCAATTTTAAAATCAACAAGACCATCATTCAAAAAAACTCATTATGAAAATGTTTACTGAGGTAATAAATCAAGTGACAAGTGGGTATCTTTCTCATAGACTTCTACAGAAACCCACCTCCTTTTGCAACCGCACGTGTCGCCCCCTGCTGGAATTCAGATAGAATGCAGCTTTAAGGCACTTCCGCAGTTGCAGCCCTTCGCCGAACCGGATGCGTTGTCCATTAATATTATACAGTCTATGGTTAAAAGTGCCAAAGCCCTCTAGCGGTTGTAGGAATTATGAGGAGACGATCTGGGTGGATGATGGGTCAACAAAACACTGGACTTTAACACGGGACACCGCTGTACATATCCCGTTCCCAACGTACATCACGGATGCTTTCCTTTTAACGATGAGTGTGGTCGTTCCCTGGCCGTAACCAAGTCAGGATTATTGCAAGCATGACAACAAAAGCCCTTTAACCAAGTAGTTATTTTAAATCAAACTTTCCGACACACTAACTAAGCTGTTTTGTTCCTAAACCAAAAGGCAATGTTGTCTTTGTAGTGGCGTCAGATCAGTACTACTGGTCCTATTGCCAATACCCAAGTTTCGGCGACAATATGAAAGCGTCATAGGAATATTTAAAAATAAAGCCTCAACTAATGATTATTCATTGTCGATTTTTTTTCTCGATGAATCGATTACTTTAGTTTGGTCCATAAAAATGTCAGAAAAGAGTGAAAAGTCTCGATCGATCAAAGCCCAACATGACGTCCTCAGATCAGAGGTCTTGTTTTGTCCACAACTCAAAGCTTTTAGTTTACTGTAACAGAGGAGTCAAGAAACTAGAACGTATTTACATTTAAGTTTTTCATAAAAAATTACTAAAACTGATCAATCAATTATAAAAAATAGTTGTTAGTTACCTAACTAATGGATGCAGCTCTATGTTAAAATACCACAAAAACCTTTGGTTACACTTTACTTGAAGTTTTCTACATAAGAGTGACATGACACTGTCATGAACGTGTCATAAAACATTATAAAAGTCATAAACGTTTATGACGTAACGCTTTTGTAGTGTCATTTGGTTCTGTCATGACAAGTTAGGGGTTAGGGTTAATGTGTAATGGACACTGTCATGTCACTCTTATGTAGATACCTTCAAGTAAAGTGTTACCAAACCTTGTCCATTCAACAAAAGAAGTCAAAATTCTCAAATGTTATATGAAAAACACAAGTTGCTGTACAAGAACAACTTTTGCTACTTTGCATTGAGTTTCAGTACCCATGCCTACTTAAACACAAATAGAAAATTAGACATTTTGGCTTTAGACTCAGTGAGCAGGTAGACAGGGTCTTGCTCAAAGACACTGCAACACTTGACTGTTTGCTGTTAGGGAATTCAACTCGAGACCTCTGTTACAGGCTCTGACGTTGTGTCTACCCACTACCTTCACCCTGCCACCTACACCCTCCCGCCGCTGAGTCATGAATACAAAAAAAAACGTAGCATTATTTCCATTCGCAGTGCAAGTCAGTTGCAAGGCAGTCCTCCCAGTTAGCAGACATTTCCTCATGTAGACCAAAGTCGGCTGCTGCTGCTGCCGCACAGACCCCAACTCTCAACTCTTCCAACATGGTTCACCACGCCAAGGAGTCCTGCTGTCTCCTGGACTGCTCCCAAAATAAATGTGCTACACAGCCGGGGGAAAATGTCCTCCTGTGTTGTAGCAGTCGCAGAGTATATGGACCTGCCGAGGCTTTACCTCACACAAAAGCACATTAAATTGTTTGGTACAAGTTGTTCCACTTGACAGACTCCAGGATGGCAATCAGCCCTGCGCCTGCTCTGCTCTCTACACTGCACAAAGTATCCTTCTTATATAATATAGCCTCTTATTAAATCCCATATTCATGTTTTCATAAGACATGCTAGTTTGAGGAATTCCACATATTCAAGTCTAATTTTTACCTGCATTAAGGAGGCACTGTTTCCAATAGGGCTGGGCAACATATCGATATTATATCGATATCGTGATATGAGACTAGATATCGTCTTAGATTTTGGATATCGTAATATCGTGATATGGCATAAGTGTTGTCTTTTCCTGGTTTTAAAGGCTGCATTACAGTAAAGTCATGTCTTTTTTTTAACTTAACAGACTGTTCTGGCTCTTCTATTATTTGCCTTTTCCCCACTTAGACATTATGTCCACATTACTGATGATTATTTAAAAGTGTGAAGATATTTTGTGAAAGCACCACTTGTCAACCCTAGAATATCGCCGCAATATTGATATCGAGGTATTTAGTCAAGAATATTGTGATATCTGATTTTCTCCCCATCGCCCAGCCCTAGTTTCCAATACTGGTTTGTTTTTGTCAGATTTGGCAAGATATCTCAAAAAACGTGTTGACAGATTTCAACGGCTGAGCCAAAGAACAAGAAATTCGTTTTTTTATGCAGTTCCAGGAATTGTTTTCTTAAGATTTCTCAGCATTGCAAGACAGCAAATTTGCTTTCTTTTTATTTTTTTCATGATCTACCATTCAAAAAGGGGCATATTTTGGGGCAGCCTCTAGCTCCAGCGACCCGGGTTCGAATCCGACCTGAGGCCCTTTGCTGCATGTCATCCCGCCCTCTCTCTCCCATTAGCTCTCTCTTCAGCTGTTCTAATGAGGCCTAAAAAGTATCTTTTTATTAAATTGGCATATTTTGTACATCCTGTGATTTTCTGTCGAGATGTGTATTTTGATGTTCACCCAGATCTGCATAATTAAAATAACACTTAGAATGACACCCATAGATGAAGGGATTGAGCTCTCCGAGTGCTTTCTCCTTGATAACAATGCGGTCTGCCATGTTTCAACATAATGACACTCCAGAAATTGGGCCAAGAAGAGCAACGTGATAAAACATTATCTCACGTCATTGGAAAGAAAACACCTGCGAGCTGAATAACAGACCATGTTGTTAAGAGGGATGTTTTTTCAGCGTTCCGTACTTTGTAAATTGTATTGTGGATATTCCACTAGACCATAGTTACTACTTGTTTCTGATAGGCTGTTAATGTTCCTTGTAGTTGTATCAAACGATTTAGTCATTTCTTATGCTTTTTTTCATACTTATTGACTTATTTCCAAGAAACGTATGAGCACATCTCTGGTAAACAGAAGATTTAAAGTGGTGCTTTTGCATGGTTCTTTGTGGAGAAACTCAGTTTTATAGATCTGTCGATTCAATCAACTAATTGACCAAATCGTTAGGAGTGTTAGTCGAATAAGAATAATTTTTTAGTTGAGGACCGCCCTAGTGCAATCTACACTTAGTTGCTTATTTGGCACACCTGCAGTCTAATACAACAGTCCTGCAATAACTCCTTCCTTTAGGAATGTAACGTTTACCCTCCTCAACATACGTGGGGTGACAACATTTGAGAAACACCTCTAAGTATAACACAATACAATTCAGCAGCAGCACAAACTACATCCTTCAAAACTGACACCTCTCTAAACACTTTCAGTACAAACTGAAAACAGTGACGTTGCTGGAAGAAGAACTGCTCTGCCTCAAATTGTGGTGTTCTTAACCTCCATCTTGTCCATTATTTTCTTATTTATTTATTCTTATTATCAGGACATGGCAGTGTATATTGTCGCTTACTTGTCTGAGGAAGTTAGTGAGTGTAAGTGTCATGAAACAAGCCTAAGAAAGATGGACGAACTAGCGACTAAATGACATTGGATTATGTAAAGTTTTGAAAGCAAGCTGATTTGTAATGGGAACGGCAGAGTTTTCCACCCGTTTTAAGAAAAGCTAGATAATCACATGCACGTGCACAAACAGAAACCAAGCCAATTACTGAAACGTGTTTTTGTCACCTTCTTGATTGGATTGTTCTGAACTTTTAAAGATTCCTTTACAGTACACAGAGGCACTACCTGAGCATTATTGGAAATAGAGTCTTTTCATCACTCACCGGGAGCTACAAACCACTGGCATCTACTTGAATACTTTATTTCCACTCATACAGCTGAAATGTTCTCTTGTGTGTGCCAATAATGGACTAAAAAGCATCAAGGTGAGAGTGTCATCGGAGCCGGGCAATGATCGGAGCTGAAATATATTGCCAGTGTTCCGAGGGTTTAAAGGGTCAGACAGCCATACCATTTGGGTTTTATCTACTAGGTTTTTAGATTATGCCTCTACCCCAATATGATGCAGGTGGATGTAATTTCACTTGTGATGCTCACTGCATAAAATAAAAAGACATTTAATAAAAATCAACACACTGTAACAAATTTCATGTTAGTTTAACTTGGAAATGCAAGTTCCCTTGCTGCCTTGAAAATCGAAGTTCACTCAACTTAAAGACTGCCTTTGTTTTAACTTAGAAATTAAAGTTAATGAGGTTGATGTAACTACAGTGTTCTAGTTTTGTTAAAGTTGTTCTTTTAGTTGATTTAACATTGTATTACTTGGTTTAACTTCATACTTTAAGTTCAAACAAATCATTCCATCCATCCATCCATCTTCGTCCGCTTATCCGGTGTCGGGTCGCGGGGGGAGCAGCTCCAGCAGGGGACCCCAAACTTCCCTTTCCCGAGCAACATTAACCAGCTCCGACTGGGGGATCCCGAGGCGTTCCCAGGCCAGGTTGGAGATATAATCCCTCCACCTAGTCCTGGGTCTTCCCCGAGGCCTCCTCCCAGCTGGACGTGCCTGGAACACCTCCCTAGGGAGGCGCCCAGGGGGCATCCTCACCAGATGCCCGAACCACCTCAACAAACAAATCATTTATTTTCTTTAATAATGCAAGAAACCTTCCTTGCCTAGTATAACAGACATACCTTTCTTATTTATTTCAACTCAAACTTTCAAGTTAAAACAACATAACCACATTTATAGCGGAGATACCGTGAGTGGGGCCACCCCAGGGCCCTGTGCAAAATAGCAGCCTCTCTGCTGATCTTGTGTCACTTGACATAAAATGGCCGCTAGTGAAGTGACACACCGCAGATTAATGGCTGAAGAAAACCAATTACTGCTCAACATCTAACACCGTTATACTCCAGCTCTTCTTACCAAACGTAACAGTCACTTAACTCATGGTTAGAAATTTATACCAGCACAACAATGACAATTACCAGGAAACAAAACACTACATTCTAAACACACGTTTAATAAACGTAATTCATAAAGTTACATTTGTATTTCGAACAAACTGCAAACTCTTCAGCCAATTTTAACAAAACTCTATTTACCGCCTTGCATCATGGGAATTGGCCAGCCAGTTGCAGTCCTGACTGCAATTGGTTGATAACTTAACTTACATACCTAAGTTGAATCAACACATACAGTTTTTTAAATAGTCAACCCAACGAATAAATGCAAGTTTAACTTTCAAAAACTCATAAAGTTGAGTTCAAAATCGACAACTTGTATAAGCTCGTTCAGTTAAAAATAAGAAATAAGTGGACATAACTAAATGGGTCTGTAATATTTTACAGTGCAGTAACATGTCTTCTCAAAACAATGTCACTATTGCTCCCATCCACAGAATGCACTGTGAACAGGGTTTATAGGGATACTGGTCTAGAGTGTTATTGTGAAAATGAAAATTCCTCAAACTGGAGCCAATGAGATAGTAATGAAATAGATTTTCAGATCAGCTGAAAGGTTACGTTCTGCTCTACAGGATAAGAAAACACCGATATGTCTGAAATGAATTGTGGCATCAACTTCAACTATGACTTTCTAAAATGTTGACATTTTGGAGAATACAGCCGTATTCTACGGATTAACTGGTTAGGGGGGGGCCCTGTTGACCCCCAGCCACCACCTACCATCCACTACACCTTATGTACATCGCCAAATTCCCATTAAAAGGATAGGTTAACATTTTTCAAGTCTATCTTAATACAATACTCACTCATCCATATGTACCTTAAAAGAGTTATTGGTTGCTGTGAAGTCCAACGTTACAGTCATTTCAGTGCACAATGTTCTCGTTCTGACAGGGTTTCCTTGCCCTGCCAAAGCGGTTACCTTTTTCCCACGGTTCCAGAAATAAAACAATTTAAGAGTTATTTGTAAAGTGGACTTTTCCTGTATAACAGGGTTAATCCCGTTCATAACCAGACAATTTTTCTGTTGCCATTTTTCTGTCTCGGAAACAATCTTAATCCCGCCTAGAAAACTCAGATTGGCTTGATTGTTTTAAGCACCTCTGGAGGCGTGGCTCTAGCGATGTCAATGTCGGTCATTGCACAGATTGCCAGGAAATGTCCTAGCCCCAGAGGATGAATCTGGAGATCCCCTGACTTTACCTCTAGCGCAATTAAACAATTTGCATTGTGGGACACAGTAGACGAGGTAGACTGGTCCGATGCATACTGGGAGATTTATTTTCCGAATTAGTCCAACGTCCGGGTATTTTTTGCATTCTGATAATGTTGCTGTTGTTTCCATATTGCATACGACATGCTACATTTTGGCCAAAACAGTACTTACTGCTAGTAGAGTATGCAGCTTCGAAAACGGCCTCAGTCTCCAGAGCCATTTGGCAGTGATTTAGAGACCTGGACCCTCAACGAGACAGTAGGTAATAATAATGTAGGGCCTGCCTTAGTTGATATTGTACTGGTGTAAATTCCCTTACAAAAGGAGCAATTAATCAAACTACTAAAAAGCACTGACATGCAGAGAACCTCCCCAGAGGGCCTGGACAATCTGAGTGTGTTTGGTAATGAGCTTATCTAACGTTGAGTGAATGAAAGTAAAATCAGTACAGTTCTTCCAGCTGTCAGAAGGAGTCAAAAGAATGCCGTGGAGGAATACTACAGTCTCACATAGGGGAAAATACTCAAGACAGGGTCCTGAAAACTTGAATAAGTGTATATGTGTGGTTGCGTCCCACACTGGCATTTTACAAGTATTAAAATGAGTAATTTTAGGAATTAGAGGTGAGGTGGGAAGGGTGTTTGATGCTACAACAGCACGCAACTACTTGGTCAGCTGTCAAAGCTCCAATGAGGATTGGCATCAAATTAAAAGCCCCAGTTTTTCTTTTTCACCTCGGCTTAACCTCAGACTGTTTGAATCCAGCCGGCAGTCGGGCGACATTACAGAGCTGATAGCCCGGAGGCTATCTGCTGGGATAAAAGTCAGCTGAACGCCGAGCCAGGACAAGCCCTGACGAAACCATTTAGCTTCTTGTGACCTGCGGCTCACCGCGGTAGCTCCATAATTCATTTGGGAAAGGTGTGGGTGCTTGGCGGCTTGCACCTTTCACCTCTTTCCCTGGCTGCTGCACCTCTCTTTAATTACCTTAACGCTGTGTTTATTCCATTATTTGTTGATGCCGTTACTGTAACAACAGATTAAGCTGTTTCAAACTCTTGTTTGCTTTACTGTGCCAGAAAGCCTACTATTCCAAGATTTCTGGTTGGAAGCAAACTTTGCTCTGAGATGTTGAGCTGGTTCCAAGTATAAACCACTCCTAGGAGTATAGAGAGATAAATATGTTTGCAACACACCCACGCACTATAGCTTAACATCAGGGTCGGCTATGCATTGCTGTATATTCATTCTAAAGAACACAAGCATTCAAATTTGAGAAAACATTAGATTGACATAATTGTGCGTAAAAAACAAGCAAAGGTGGGAAGCACATTTACTCAAACGGACACATTTTATAGGGAAATATTGTATTTTTGTCTCATTACTTTCACCTGGTGGTTGCAGTTACTAGCTTCCATAAATATAGCTGTTAGGACATAATGACACAGCGGCTTCAAAACATTATCTAAAGTGTTCCAGAGAACTATGTGAACCTGTAGAGGAGCCAACACTTTCTCCAAATTAAAAAAGGTCAAAATACTTCCCTTCCCCCTTTTTTTTTTTTCTAATCTGAAATCAGTGTTGTCAAGTGCTTTCCAAAACTCACAATTTGCCATCAACAAAACATTCCTACATTAATATCAGTGATTCGGATATGACACAAAACCGATGCTAATGTTTTTCTTCTAAATAGTGGTTCAAATATCATTGAAAGATACAGTATGTCATTAATAAAAACAATTGTATTGTAAACATATTTCACTGTGCACGATTTGCCTCAGTTTTTACAAATGATACACTTGGTGGGTTCATCAGCTCTGGTATTCTTAGTAGATCTCGCACAACTACAGAGGTTGCTCTTTTCAGGTCTAAACTCAAAACATACCTATTTTGAATGGCTTATAATACTCAGTAGTGGTGTGACAATTTCCTTTTCCTGTTTCTATGTAACCTTTTATGATTTTCCTGTTTTCTACGTTTCATTATTCTTATTGCAAGATATGTTGTTCTTTTCTTAGTTCCTGATGTGAAGCACTTTGGATACCTGCTGGTTGTTGTAAAGCGCTATACAAATACATTTTGATTGATTGATTGATTGATTGATTGATCTCCCTCTCTCCTCATACACAAACACATGTGCAGCTGCGCGCACGCACAAGCCCTAATCCAGAATCTCAGTCACACAATGAACTTTTCACAAAAGCAGCAATGATGAAGTCAGCCTCCCACTGCTTCCAGTTAATTAAACTTAAGGCGAGAACAGCGACGAGTGATTTAACAGCCACTCTGCTGTGTGATTTACGCCTCATCGACAAAACAGCTCCGATGTTCATTTGTTAAAAAATTTAAAGTGCTGTTTTGCAACGGGATCAAATATTTCAAAATGAGTTCTATGAACCATATAGTTCCCCTCCTTTCATTCCTCCTTAAGTATTGGGAAACCACGTTATTCCACACTGCTGACAGACAGCACCATATATATTCTGTCTCATCTTGCTCCAGCTCCTCATCAAAGCTATATGTTGTTTCCACTGAGTGGAATTGTCAAACCCAAGACTCCATGTTTCTGTGGCTGCATCATTCCATCAAATATGAATATTCTAGATGTCTTTTGCGTCATTTTACACACAATGCATCCTGACACGTTTGGTATCTTTGGAAACTTGGCCATCTCCACTAGAAATTCAAAAGTACAAGTGTGTTTTTGAATAAAGTTTAATTCACTGCGTGAGGTTGTACTAAATAAATTCCTTTTGGATTTCCATAACAAGTGAACACCAGCAGCAAACGCATGGGTAAAGTGAAGCACACATGCATGTTTAGGCTGAGAGGGCACCCATTCGATCACAGCCTCTGCATGTCTCTCTCTCTCTCTCTCTCTCTCTCTCTCTCTCTCTCTCTCTCTCTCTCTCTCTCTCTCTCTCTCTCTGGCTGTAAAAGAGCACAGGTGGTGGTCCTCTGTAGGCAATAAACCAGCAGACTGCCTACAGCCTAAACATTCCTCTGTAACAACTCCGGAATAAACAGGCTTTCCCCTGCACCTATTCCAGCCCACCTCTGTTTGTATCTGCTGGGAGAAACTGTGACCTCTCGGAATAGGAGCGGAATCTCCCAAATGCAGCCTTTCTTAAAACACCTCAAATCAATGCTCTGAATCAAACATGCTTTTCCTCCCTCGCAGCTCAATGCACAGGTCGACTCAGGTCATTTCAAATCTTTCTTTTTCCTCAAAGAAGAGATATACAGTATATGTATGCAGGCGTGACATCATTTCATTAAACTGTTTCCCAGATCATCCATTTAAAAAGGATTTTTTCTTTTCCATCCGCTGACATTATCTTTACAGTAACCAGCCAGCGAGCTGCTCTGTTTCGAGATAATGACAGTACATCTTTACAATCAATCACAATGTAGATCACACTTTTTTTTTTTTTTTTCAGCATTAACTTACTTCTCCCGCGCTCCTTCATGAAACTGATCAGATCCTTGTAGTACTTGTTGTCGTCGTAGGGCTGGGCCTCCACCGTGATGTTCATCTCGCCCTTCAGGTTCAGAAAGATGCCCTCCGACAGAAAGTAGTGCGGCCGGTCGTCCTGCCGCAGGTCGTGGAAGATCACCACGGCCCGGGACGTCCAGTTGAAGTGCGTGTGCAGCACGTTGGCGAACTCCCCCAGCTTGGTGGTGGTGGGCCCGCTGCGCACGATGGTCCGGTACTCCTCCCGCTTGTCGAAGCCGTACGCGGGTCCTCCGGCGGTGATCAGCGGGAGTTTCCAGTGGGACGCGAAGCGCCCCACGGAGGCGAGCGGGTACACGCACCCGGGTCCGAAGAAAGCGTCCGGGCGGATGTAAAGCTTGGCGTCCACGGCCACGACCTGCGCCCGGCTCTCCGCGCACGAGCCAGCGATCGGGTCCTCGGTGCTGTAGTTGAGGATGTTGATGTAGCGGCCGAGCAGCAGCCCGTGTTTGCTGTGGAGGTCCTCGTGCGCCATGAGGATGGCCGGGAGGACGCGCGGCAGAGCCCACGGGTACTTGTGGTGGTTGTCCGGGAGCATCACCGCCACGGTGATGTTACCAGTGCAGCCGGGGAGCAGGCAGCAGGACAGCGCGGCGAGCACAAAGTATCCCAGCGCGCCTCTGCATCCCATGTCGCGTCCCAGGCGCTCGGAAGTCCCAGAGATGAAAGTAGGGCCACGGAGAGAGCGCACCGTTTGGAGAGGAGACACGGCCAGCTGTGGCACCGTGACACCACACCATAAGTATCCGTCTCCCCCCCCACCCGCTGTCTTCTTCTCTCTTTCTCAGACGTCAAATAAAAGTCGGTAAAGGTATCATCCTGTTGTGCCAGCCCGGCGGTGCCATGCGTCTGCGCTGCGTAAATCCACGGTAAATGAAGTCCGCGTACTTCCCAAAGCGACTTCTCCAGCGCAGCGTGCTTTTCACACCGACGGTCTCTCGGAGAGTGATAACATCCATCCAGATGACTGCAACTTAAACCAGAGCAGATTTGTGCTCGGCACCCACACGTCACACACTGCAAGAAAAGTCCACATCCATTAATCAGCTGGTCATTGGGTTTGCAATGGGGATTCCTCAGGTAAATATATTACCTAATGTATTTTAAGTGAATTGAGATGATTTGGTGTATATATAATATTTGTGTTTATGTTATTATCAAAGGAGAGATCTGGTTGATCACTCCTTACATAATAAGGCAGATCCTGACTGACAAACTCTCCTATAAAAACTGCTTTGGAAATAAGAGGAGCACGTGTGGACATGGAGCCAAGTTGTTCCTGAAAGAAGTGAGTTTAAATCAAAGTGCGACGGACTAAATTACACGTTCAAATATTCAATCGGCCTATTATTACTTCTGTTTTTTACAGTGTATGAACCAAGCTCTTAACACGGGCGTGAGTCGCCCCCTGTCTTTCATTTCACAGAGTAGCCTACAGTAGGGGCCATGGCTCCATTACTACTGAGCAATTGGGGATTATTTTAGGGGCCCCACGCACTTCTCACAATGGATTAAATGTGTTTGTGGGGTTTGTCAAGCGTGACCAGGTTGGATATGATACAGATTGTATAGGTTTATCAGCTGCTATGTTATAATATGGTGTCTGTCTGTTGATGGCGATGTAGGGGAGACCGGGACAGTTTTTTGACATTTCTGTCTGTATCTTGGAGCTCTTTAAAGCCAGCGCGTTCAAAATGAGATACAAACTAGTTACATGTGTCTGCTGTTAAATGGTGTAGCCGTTATCTCTGCAACCCAAACAGAACACAGTGAGTAAACTCTTACAATTTACCCCATAGTCCAGGTTAGCTGTACCCTGCCCTTTGGTGAAATGTAACATTATGATATACACTGGGGTGAAATGTAACATTATGATATACACTGTATGAATGTAACATCATGAAATTAGCATAATGACAAAAACTTAATATTGAAACTTTCATTCAACACTTAAATTACTTCTTAACATAATATTTGTGTGTGTAGGTGTTGAGAGACACTCTTCGGTCCCTCTTTCTTTTCCAAGACTGAAATATAAAGAAAAAAAACCATAAATACACAACCAAGATTTAGCTTGTAGGTTGTAACATTTTCAGACTCTTGTTACTACTAGCCAACTGACGCACCGTGGTAAAGTTGGTTTTATATTGGACGTTGGATATTCGACACATTCGAAAAATCTATTATGCAGCTTACGCTTTCAACCTATTCATGTCAAGCTTCTTTTTTCAAAAAAAACATCCTTTAATTTTTTTAATATTTTTTAATGTAAATAAATGCCAGAAATCTATTATGCGGCCTGACCTTTTGACCTATTCAGGTCAAACCACTTGTGATGAACTCAACTAAGTCCCCTACACATTGCACAAAGCTTATTTTTTCAAAAAACCCATCCTTTAATTTTGTTTTGTTTTGTCTTTGTGCAATGTGTAGGATGGTTAGCTGAGTTCATCACAAGTGGTTTGACGTGAATAGGTCAAAAGGTCAGGCCACATAATAGATTTATGACATTTTGACAATATTAAAAATATTAAAAATAAAAGGATGGGTTTTTTTTTAAAATAAGCTTTGTGCAATAATGTGGGGGTTAGTTGAGTTCATCACAAGTGGTTTGACGTGAATAGGTCAAAAGGTCAGGCCACATAATAGATTTATGACATTTTTTAATATTAAAAAATATTAAGAAAATTAAAGGATGGGTTTTTTGAAAAAAGAAGCTTTGTGCAATGTGTAGGGGGTTAGCTGAGTTCATCACAAGTGGTTTGACCTGAATAGGTCAAAAGGACAGGCCGCATAATAGATTTAAAGCATTTTTTTACATAAAAAAATATAAAAAAAATTAAAGGATGTTTCTTTTTTAAAAATAAGCTTTGTGCAATGTGTAGGGTGGTTAGCTGAGTTCATCACAAGTGGTTTGACCTGAATAGGTCAAAAGGTCAGGCCGCATAATAGATTTCTGGCATTTATTTACATTAAAAAATATTAAAAAAATTAAAGGATGTTTTTTTTGAAAAAAGAAGCTTTGTGCAATGTGTAGGGGGGTTAGCTGAGTTCATCACAAGTGGTTTGACGTGAATAGGTCAAAAGGACAGGCCGCATAATAGATTTAAAGCATTTTATTACATAAAAAAATATAAAAAAAATTAAAGGATGGTTTATTTCTTTAAATAAGCTTTGTGCAATGTGTAGGGTGGTTAGCTGAGTTCATCACAAGTGGTTTGACCTGAATAGGTCAAAAGGTCAGGCCACATAACAGATTTAAAGCATTTTTTTACATAAAAAAAATTAAAGGATGGGTTTTTTTTTAAAAATAAGCTTTGTGCAATGTGTAGGGGGGTTAGTTGAGTTCATCACAAGTGGATTGACGTGAATAGGTCAAAAGGTCAGGCCACATAATAGATTTATGACATTTTTTAATATTAACAAATATTAAGAAAATTAAAGGATGGGTTTTTTGAAAAAAGAAGCTTTGTGCAATGTGTAGGGTGGTTAGCTGAGTTCATCACAAGTGGTTTGACCTGAATAGGTCAAAAGGACAGGCCGCATAATAGATTTAAAGCATTTTTTTACATACAAAAATATAAAAAAAATTAAAGGATGTTTCTTTTTTAAAAATAAGCTTTGTGCAATGTGTAGGGGACTTAGCTGAGTTCATCACAAGTGGTTTGACCTGAATAGGTCAAAAGGTCAGGCCGCATAATAGATTTCTGGCATTTATTTACATTAAAAAATATTTAAAAAATTAAAGGTTGTTTTTTTTAAAAAAAGAAGCTTTGTGCAATGTGTAGGGGGGTTAGCTGAGTTCATCACAAGTGGTTTGACATGAATAGGTTGAAAGGGCAAGCTGCATAATAGATTTTTCGAATGTGTCGAATATCCAACGTCCAATATAAAACCAACTTTACCACGGTAACTGACGCCACGAACTAGCTTAATTTACAGCTAGCTAACGGCTAAAACATTAGCACTAACAACCTGCATGAAAGATATCTACAGGCACACAATAAACATGAATTAGGTTTGTTGAGTTTATCTACAAAGCTGGAAATGCTATCACAACCATAAATGAGATTTAAAAAAATACTTTCTTACCTAAAAATGTGTTTGTTTTTTCTTTCTAAAATGTGCAGTGTCGGTCCCAGTGTGGTGCTTCTTCACACGTCGTGTATTAAGGACTAAACAGAGCACGTTTAGAGTGAAGCAGGTGATTCAGACTAGTTCCTGATTGGAGAAACTGGACGTGTTACAACTGACCCGTGTTAACTTACAACCACAGACTGTAAAAGTGATATTAACAGTCTATGGTTCCAACTATCCCCGGTCTCCCCTACATTGATTTATTCATTTAATTGAATCACATAACAGCAAATCAATCAAAGTGGCTGAATTGCTCCCCCTGCTGGCTGTGCCTTGGATTATGGCTAAGCAGTGGTGTAGTCTAATGTAGTGGGTATACTGTACTGTATATTTATATAGGCCAGAATCTGCCTTTGGGGAAGGGGGGGGGCACATCATAGTGGGGGTCTGGGTGTCCTCCCCCTGGGAAGTTTTGAGCGTCAACAACTTCATTTTCTGTATTTGGATACACTTTTATGCACCAATTTACAGTGGAGATACCTTTATTTAGCCTATGCAAAGAAAAAGAACACAGATGACAATTCAAAATATATCAAAATTATACTGGAAAGTATGTTTTTGCGTGTCATTGGGCATTTTTAAGTGGGTATATGGAAATCCTGGAGCTTTCTTAGTGGGTATACTGCTTAAATAGGCTACCTGCGTATATACCTGCATATCACGTAGACTTTGTTTTGCTTATTCTTAGTTTACTTGGATGTTTGATCTTCACTGTGTATATTTTAACTCTAGACATCGGTTTTCAAATCCATCTGCTGATGGGGGGGAAGTTTCTCTTAGCTCACCTTAAACTTCAGGTAAAGATGTGAAGTTTCTCTTTGTGATTGCAATTGGTTTAGAAGCCAATAGTGATCCATATGTAATTCTATTTTTTGTTTTAGGTAATTGTGTAAAGAATATATCAGACAAGTTGATAATCATAGCTGGGGTAGACCTTTATGAACGAGGTCACAGTTGATCTTGGCACGTTTTATTTATTATTTCCTAAAAGCAGGGCTTTAAGTTTGAGTGAAGACTTTATACTGAACCAAGCACAGGTGAACCAGGTCTCCCAGCCATTGGTCACTCCTCCAGCTCTCAGTTACTGTTCCCCTCACTCACCGTTGGGACTCAAAAGAGTTGATGAGATAAGTTAAAGACTACAGTCTATAGTATAGTTAACAAGAGTGAAAGTGTGAATGGAATTTATGCCTCTAATGTAAGACAATTGTAAGATGTATTTATTTGATTAGGACAATGCACATTAATCAACATTTCTGTAAATGCACCAGTGTTAGCCAGACAGCTAATTTTCAACTGTAGTCCTAGTTACTTCTAACTGGGTTTATTTTACGTTGAAAAAGCCCGGTAGAACTGTAAACCACCATTGAATAAAAATGAACTTTTCCTCTTATCTATGAAATACGCATGTGACCCATTTGAACTCCACCCCTCAAAGAAACGAGATTCGAGAGGAACTGGAATCGAAATGAAGAATCGGAATTGTGAGTGCTAACCACTGAGCCACTGTGTACTACATGTGTATATATACACATACAGTAAATGTGTACTGAACAAAACCACACTGCACCAGTTGCTTTATGTCGCAAAGAGCTGTGGGAAGTTCTGTGGAAAGTCAACCATCAGAGGGCAAACAGGGACCCAAAAAACATCACATGCAAAGGCAGTGGTGAAATGTAACTAAGTATATGAAGTACAGTTACTCAAGTACTGTACTTAAGTACAAATGTGAGGTACTTGTACTTTACTTGTCTTTTTCTTTTCATGCCACTTTCTACTTCTACTCAGCTACATTTCAGAGAGAAATATTGGACTTTTTACTCCATTACATTCATCTGTTACAGCTTTAGTTACTAGTTACTTTACAAGTTAAGATTTTTGCACACAAAACACACGTAGCTTATAAAACACAATGTTTTTATTATAAATTAAACTACCCAACAATATCTCAGACTACAAGTGCAGCTGAAATGATTAGAGCATCAAACACACATCTGTTTGGATCATTTCCAGGTAGTAAAATGGGAGGATTTTTCTGCATTGACTACTTTTACTTTGAATACTTTTAAGTACATTTTACTGATGATACTTGCACACTGTTACTTAAGTAACGTTTTCTAATGCTGGACTTTTACTTGTAACAAAGTATTTTTACAGTGTGGTATTAGTACTTTTACTTAAGTAAAGGATCTGAATACTTCTTCCACCGCTGTGCAAAAGGATCTTTGGTCATAATGGGCCAGACATTTGGACTTGTCATAGCAGGAAAAGGACAGGTGTTACTAATAGCACTAACGATGGAATTCAGCCATCATTAATTGCATTATTCACACCTGTGCTGTTCCAACTGTGACATGTCAGAATGTCTTCTTTGAAAAAGCCTATTTATTACCTACATTATATTTCTAATTCTATAATAATCCAGGCAACTGAAATGTGTTTTGTCTAGAGATGGTCCGATACATAATCAGTATCGAGTACTCGAATAACCATACTACTACTGAAGAAAAAATTATTTATTTATGTTCTTTTTCTGTTATGAATGACTGTCCAACAGGATAATTAAATTAAGTTCTGTAGCGTTCATGGTTTGCGTTTGCTCAGGTTTGACAAAAAGCTTAAACTGAGCCAGGTCATACAACAAAGATAGAAATCCTATCCCATCCATACAGGGATAGTAGTATACAGCTGTTCAAATATAACAAAATATGTGACCCACTGGTATCGGATCAGTACTGGGTTATGGGTGCATGATATATCAACTCAATATCATTGTCGCAATATCACGTTGCGCAATATTATATCTAGGGGTGCAAGATACATCGACTCAATATCGTTATCGCAATGTATCGAAAGTGTCGCGATAAGTATGCAATATTTCTATTTTATTTTGTGGAGCGCTGCGTCCCGTCCGTTGGCTGTGTGGCTTAGTTGTGTTTGATTTAAAGCCCGCTAATGATCCAGTTACCGTCGCCAATTCAATGAAGTGAAGAATTAGATAGAGACAACTAAATGGAACGAATCAGAGAAGCGAAAGAAAAGTTGTGTCCTGTTCTCTTTATTTATATATTTGATACTGTCCAACCAGTAAACATGTCCTGTTCTCTTTATTTATATATTTGATACTGTCCAACCAGTAAAACATGTCCTGTTCTCTTTATTTATATATTTTATACTGTCCAACCAGTAAACATGTCCTGTTCTCTTTATTTATATATTTTATACTGTCCAACCAGTAAACATGTCCTGTTCTCTTTATTTATATATTTGATACTGTCCATAAACATCTGTTCTCTTATTAATATTATAGTGTTCATTTCCCACTAAACATGTCCTGTTCTCTTTATTTATATATTTGATACTGTCCAACCAGTAAACATGTCCTGTTCTCTTTATTATATATTTTATACTCGTAACCAAAAAACCGTTTCTTTATTTATATATTTTATACTGTCCAACCAGTAAACATGTCCTGTTCTCTTTTATATATTTGATACTGTCCTATTCTTTATATATTTGTATAACAAAACATGTCCTGTTCTCTTATTTATATATTTGGTACTTTCCAACCATAAACATTCTGTTCATATATTTGAATTTCCAACCAGTAAACATGTCCTGTTCTCTTTATTTATATATTTGATACTGTCCAACCAGTAAACATGTCCTGTTCTCTTTATTTATATATTTGATACTGTCCAACCAGTAAAACATGTCCTGTTCTCTTTATTTATATATTTGATACTGTCCAACCAGTAAACATGTCCTGTTCTCTTTATTTATATATTTTATACTGTCCAACCAGTAAACACGTCCTGTTCTCTTTATTTATATATTTGATACAGTCCAACCAGTAAAACATGTCCCGTTCTCTTTATTTATATATTTGATACTGTCCAACCAGTAAACATGTCCTGTTCTCTTTATTTATATATTTGATACAGTCCAACCAGTAAACATGTCCTGTTCTCTTTATTTATTTATATATTTTATACTGTCCAACCAGTAAACATGTCCTGTTCTCTTTATTTATATATTTGATACTGTCCAACCAGTAAAACATGTCCTGTTCTCTTTATTTATATATTTGATACTGTCCAACCAGTAAAACATGTCCTGTTCTCTTTATTTATATATTTGATACTGTCCTATTCTCTTTATTTATATATTTGGTACTTTCCAACCAGTAAACATGTCCTGTTCTCTTTATTTATATATTTGATACTGTCCAACCAGTAAACATGTCCTGTTCTCTTTATTTATATATTTGATACTGTCCAACCAGTAAACATGTCCTGTTCTCTTTATTTATTTATATATTTGATACTGTCCAACCAGTAAAACATGTCCCGTTCTCTTTATTTATATATTTGATACTGTCCAACCAGTAAACATGTCCTGTTCTCTTTATTTATATATTTGATACAGTCCAACCAGTAAAACATGTCCTGTTCTCTTTATTTATATATTTGATACTGTCCAACCAGTAAACATGTCCTGTTCTCTTTATTTATATATTTGATACTGTCCAACCAGTAAAACATGTCCTGTTCTCTTTATTTATATATTTGATACTGTCCAACCAGTAAAACATGTCCTGTTCTCTTTATTTATATATTTGATACTGTCCTATTCTCTTTATTTATATATTTGATACTGTCCTATTCTCTTTATTTATATATTTGATACTGTCCTATTCTCTTTATTTATATATTTGATACTGTCCTGTTCTCTTTATTTATATATTTGATACTGTCCTATTCTCTTTATTTATATATTTGGTACTTTCCAACCAGTAAACATGTCCTGTTCTCTTTATTTATATATTTGATACTGTCCAACCAGTAAACATGTCCTGTTCTCTTTATTTATATATTTGATACTGTCCAACCAGTAAACATGTCCTGTTCTCTTTATTTATTTATATATTTGATACTGTCCAACCAGTAAAACATGTCCTGTTCTCTTTATTTATATATTTGATACTGTCCAACCAGTAAAACATGTCCTGTTCTCTTTATTTATATATTTGATACTGTCCAACCAGTAAAACATGTCCTGTTCTCTTTATTTATATATTTGATACTGTCCTATTCTCTTTATTTATATATTTGGTACTTTCCAACCAGTAAACATGTCCTGTTCTCTTTATTTATATATTTGATACTGTCCAACCAGTAAACATGTCCTGTTCTCTTTATTTATATATTTGATACTGTCCAACCAGTAAACATGTCCTGTTCTCTTTATTTATATATTTGATACTGTCCAACCAGTAAACATGTCCTGTTCTCTTTATTTATATATTTGATACTGTCCAACCAGTAAACATGTCCTGTTCTCTTTATTTATTTATATATTTGATACTGTCCAACCAGTAAACATGTCCTGTTCTCTTTATTTATTTATATATTTGATACTGTCCAACCAGTAAAACATGTCCTGTTCTCTTTATTTATATATTTGATACTGTCCAACCAGTAAACATGTCCTGTTCTCTTTATTTATATATTTGATACTGTCCAACCAGTAAACATGTCCTGTTCTCTTTATTTATATATTTGATACTGTCCTATTCTCTTTATTTATATATTTGATACTGTCCAACCAGTAAACATGTCCTGTTCTCTTTATTTATATATTTTATACTGTCCAACCAGTAAACATGTCCTGTTCTCTTTATTTATATATTTGATACTGTCCAACCAGTAAAACATGTCCTGTTCTCTTTATTTATATATTTGATACTGTCCAACCAGTAAACATGTCCTGTTCTCTTTATTTATATATTTGATACTGTCCAACCAGTAAACATGTCCTGTTCTCTTTATTTATATATTTTATACTGTCCAACCAGTAAACATGTCCTGTTCTCTTTATTTATATATTTGATACTGTCCAACCAGTAAACATGTCCTGTTCTCTTTATTTATATATTTTATACTGTCCAACCAGTAAACATGTCCTGTTCTCTTTATTTATATATTTGATACTGTCCAACCAGTAAACATGTCCTGTTCTCTTTATTTATATATTTGATACTGTCCAACAAGTAAACAGGTCCTGATCTGTAGACAGTCCTTATTTATTTATTCATGTTGGACCAGTCCAATATGACCGTCAGTTGAAATAAACCTAGTGCTGTAAGAAAACTTGTTTAATTTGTTATGAATCTATTTTGATGTGTTTAAAAAATAAATTAAATATCTAAATTAATATCGATATCGCAATATTCATAATCGATATCCCAATAACACATTCTGTCAGTATCGTGCAACCCTATACTGGGTATCGGCCGGTACGCAAGTTCAGGTATCGGAAAGCGAAACATGGTATCGGACCATCTCTAGTTGTGTCCCAAACACACCGCTAGATCCCACCACTCTGTGCGCACGCGTGTGTTCAAGGAGGTCAGCGGCTCAGCGCCAGGAACCTAACCATCATGTCTTCCTGCAGCCCTTTTATAGTTTGAACTTTCCACGGAAACGTTGCACTCATTCTTGTTGGCAAAAGACCTGAAAGGCTGTTTGGGAAGGAGACGTGATAGGACATACCCTGCAGCATTCAGTGACGTGTAGTGAATGTAAAAAGCACCGCGTGTGTGCCCGGATGCTGCTGACTGCTGCTTGTAGGGTTTTATTTTTCTGTCCGGTTGTGATCGCCTCCCCCCACGCAGCAGACATTAGTGACTCATCGCATTAGAGCTTATCTTGACTGCAAAAGCATCCGCTTTATAAGTGCTTTACTTTAGAAATGAGTCATTTTAGCGTCATCAACACTGAAATATCCCACCATCCTCATAAACATAGAAAATGTAAACTAAATCATAATACAAACATGTCATTAAAATGATCACCGTCGAAAGGAAATGTATTTTTATGTATTTCTCTTTTAAGATCTTGAGTTTCAGCACTGCACTTATTCAAATGTGTAATGCAATTAAAAAAAGCATTTTAAATTGCACTTACTTTTTTTACACTAAAATGTCATTACCTGTTACAATTCTATTAAATGCACTTAAAACATAAATTTAGCAGAGTACAACTTCAATAATTAAATGCACCTGGCTGTGTTATTTTCAAGCAACAGGTTATAATTAAGTTTATTTAAGTACACTTTTGTATGAATAGCAGACTTCAGTTACACTTTACTTGAAGAAATCTACATAAGAGTGACATGACACTGTCATGAACGTGTCATAAACATTATAAACAAGTCATAAACGTTTATGACATAACGCTTCTTTTAGTAAGTGTCATTCGGTTTTTGTCATGACAAGTTATGGTTAGAGTTAGCGGTAGGGTTCATGTGTCATGACAGTGTCATGACACTCTTATGTAGATACCTCCAAGTAAAGTGTAACCTAGACTTTTTACTATTCATACTTAAAGAACAAGAGTAATGTCCAGATCCATGTAATGAGATCCAGGCTGTTTACACTGCCACTCTGTGATGTTACCTAACAGACAGGAAGTGCAAAAAGCTTCTTTTTTTTTTAAACACAGTGTTGGTAAAATTGTTGAACAAAGTAAAGAGGTGGCGCTTTTACTCACCATGTAGTCTCGCATTGCCAGACCTATCTCCACAGCTCGGTAGAGTAAGGTCTGGCTACACCACACACGCACCTTCTGGGATAGGAGAAAAAAAAAAAAAAAAAAACTCTGGGTTGTTTGAATTTCTTTAAACCAATCACAATCGTCTTGGGCGGCGCTAAGCTACGGATACAGGGATGGCGTTTCTGCAAAATAGTCTCGGGAAGGAACATGTTTTGGTGGAACATTTTCACCCTGCAAAAGAAAACGCCACATGCAATATTAAATGAAGTTAACCGTTCACACAATACAGTTAATATTAGCTATTTCAATTAGCTAGATACATGGTTAAATGTAATTTGCTCTTACCAGTGTATCGCCACCAATCGGTCCCAGAACGTCCCGGTTAGAGAGAAAATGCCGTAAACATATTCTTTGTAAATCTTTACGATCATTCCCTGAAAAGAACCAAGCAGGCCTGGCTTGTCGCACGATCCAATTGTCCTCAGAACTTTGCCATTTTCAGCGTGTAGCGTGCTGGCTCGAAGTCTGTTACAGAAGCGAATGGGTTTTGAGACCAGCAACACACAGCAGAGTGAAAGGTGAGTGAAATATGGCGCCAGGCAATTACCGGTATCCTGGAAACGTACTTCTGTTGATCCAAACTACTCACCATGTAGTCTCGCATTACTCACCATGTATCAACTTAAATATAAAATAAAAAATAAAAATAAAAAAACACGCACACACTTATAGCTATTATTGAATGTTTATATTCCCTGTGGTCAATGAGCGCATGTTAGGGGATGGTGGTGCTTAAGCTGAGTCAGCAGACACATATATACTGTATCAGACAATTCGGTTCTCACAACTCATACAAATATACATTCCATAATCACATGAATCAAAAAGAGATGACAGACTTAATTTAATGCTGATCCCAAAAGACACACAGGAGCCATTTCCTGCTAGAAAACTGCAACATGATTGACAGTTTTTTTTACATTCTCAGTGGTCAGCTCCATGTTAGCCCTTCAAAAGATTAAACAGACATAGAACTTGATACAGAACTTTTTTTTGGATCACTTCTACAAATCAACCTGATACACGTACATACTGATATTGGAAATGTTATCAAAACTGAACAGAAAAAGTGAAAGAAAGGCCTTTTTATCCGTTTTAATCCGTTAGTGCTCTTTGTTAGATTGAGTCAACAGCAAGTTTGTTCTGCCTGTAGGTCCTCCCGTCCTTTTTCTATTCTTTACTCCTTCAGCCAGCTGAGCAGCTGAGGTGTGTAGTAGGTGATGATGATGTCAGCACCTGCATCACAGAGCATGGAAACACTATATAGCATCAAGTCCGATTACATCAAGAGCTGAGCTCAACAGAGAACGGATTTATAGTGACAGAAACCTATAGTAACACATCACCATATTTGGAAACAAAATTGTTTTATTGTACTATACGTACTCATGTACTTAAGACACCCACGGACATTTACTTTAAATGTGCTCCAAGTCAAAATAAGTTCATTTCATATTTTTTTAAATAATGCACAAATACTGTAAGTGTGTGTCTGCAGGGGTACGCTCATTCATACAAACAAGTTACAAACAGGCATCCCGTGTTCTTAAGGCCCAGACACGCTGACAGACGGCCGACCGTCGGCAGAAAAGGCAGTTGGGTCCCCGAGTTGGTCCAAAAAGTGCCTCGGCACACACCAAAGCACCGAGACCTAATACGTCTCCATAACAGCAGGCGCCGCTAATCTGTATTGTCGCCCAAAAAATGAAAACCAGCAGCTGACTGGACGAACGCGTCACGTGGGTCTGGTTTCTCCGGAAATTCAAAGCCAGACCGTCATGGCGGCTTGTTCAGAATACGATCTCATATTGTACTAAAATAGTTCACCAAAACGTGTTTCTGAAAACATTTTAAGAGAGAAATAGGCCGTGCAGTTGCTGAATCTGTCTTCATTTCAGATCAACAAAGGTCAGTTTAAAAGATTTTCGTCTCTAGTCACGCTCATTCCGCTCCCCGTTTCCGGCTTAGCACTCCACCAATCAGATGGGTCATTTGAGCCCGACTGCCGGCAGTGCCCGCCCCGCCGATTATACATGGTCATATCGGCCAAACTGAAGGACGACGGCCCCTCGGACGGATGGACGGCATTCGAACGATCGATACTCGAGTCACTGAACTCAACGGCCGATTATCTGCTCGGTGCGTAGTCACCTTTAAGGCCGGGACACACAGAGCCAATAATCGGCCGTTGGACAGTCTGGCGAGATCAGTGACTCGAGTCTGTTCGGTGTGTTCCGTGCCGTCGTCCGTCTGGGGGGCTGTCGGCGTTCATTTTGGCCGACCTGACATGTTCAGTCGGAGACAGGGCAGTCGGGACTCACCCGGAAATGGGGAGCGGAATTAGCGTGACCTATCCAGAGTATCCTGTCTCTATGACAACAGGCATTTAACCCCACTACAGCTATAAACTCTTGTTCCCTACAATACATAGTCAGACCACACGCTGGATGACCTAGTTCATTTCAAACATACTGAGGGTACCCAGGGTGCAACATTTACTTTTTGTCCACCAGCCAAATGGCTAGTGAATGGTCCCATTTTACAAGCCACTCATTACATTACCATTGTTGTTGGGTTTTTTTGGCAGGTGAGTGAATTAAATCTACTAGCCACATGCATATTTTACCAGCATTTGGCTGGTGGATGGTCCTGAAGCTGACTTCATCTAAAAACAGCAGTTACATGTGAAGACAAAACCGGTGTTTTAGGATTTCAGAGCCAAAGATACGTTTCGAAATTTAGCCAATTTAGGGAGGGCACGGCCTTTGTTCAGGGGATCTGAGCGTTAAGCTCCCCCCTCTCCTCCTCCTCCCTCTCCCCTTTCCCCTCTCTCCTCTCACCTGCCCTGCGGAAGGCGGTCATGGCCTCCATCACAGCGGCCCGCAGGTCGAACGCTCCGGCCTGGGCGCCGTGCCATATCATGGCAAACTCCCCGGACACGTTGTACACCGCCAGGGGGTGAGTGGGGAACTGAAGAGAGACGCGGGAGGAAAACAAAAGATTAATCACATTGTGGACACTTCCTTTAAAAAAAAAGATTTTTATTTTGTTTTTAACATAATCATTCTGACATTTTGCCAAATATGCTTCTGGGATTTTTCTCATATAAAGCTTAGCGAAAGTTCAAATCGGAAAGACTCCCTTTACACGCTCATTCAATTTCAGCTCTCTCTGCCTTTCTCTCTCCAAATTGCAAATAGTTTTTTCCCCCCACAAGCCATTTGCACATTAAATAAGAAAAAACAATAAGCACTCTCATCCACTTATGCTGCTATTTACCTGCACTTTATGTAATAATGCTGTATGTACTTACAACGACAATAAAATAAAAGTCAATTCGGATTCAGACTTCTACTCTGTGGGCGTTCACTCCAAGTAGTCCAACCAGATCTTGCCTTGACCTCTCTTAGCCAATCATATCCTTGCTGTCAAACTTTAAAATCTGTTCTGCTCTCTGCTGCTGACCGTTGTCATTTCAGTACAAAACGGCTGTGACCCTCCAGTCTTCATCATCAGAGCCCAGTCCTGCTCCACACTCCATCATCCAGGTCTTCAGCAACTCTCTCCACCACCACCAACAGTGTCTAGACCCTAGGGGGGAAATATCCTGACCTAATCACAGCATCACTTCCCCCCTAAATACACCACGTCATGATGGGGGCCAAAGACCCTTCTAAAATTATTTTTTATCAGGCACTTAAATACAAATCAATTGTTCACTCTAAATGAAGTCTCGCCTGATTGAACTCTGACAGTAACTGAGTTTGTTTCCCAAAATGCCTAAGTGCAGCATTGTTCTTCACTGACTTTAAAGCTATTGTTCATAGTTTGTCTCCCCCATGAGGAATTCTAAGTAACGACAACAAAACTGTCACACAGTTGCTCAGCTTCTCCATCATCTGATGTAACCAGGAGTACACGGAGGATAAAAAAAAAAAAAAACATGATGGGACTATTCAGAAGAGGTCATTATCTTCACTTAAGGTTCTGTGCGCGATCAATCTTCTGAACATACTGAGAAATCCAGAGAGAGTTGTGTGGAGCTGAAAGTCTTGAGTAGCTTCATAGCAACTCATTTGGCGATGGCTTGAATGTAACGGACGTTCGTTAATATCAAAAAGTTCCGCACTAAAGCTTTAACGGAGTTAGTTACAGACCTTGTCTTTGACTTCTCTCACGATGTCCAGATACGGCAGACCCGGTTTCACCATCAGCATATCAGCTCCTTCTCTCACGTCTCGCTCCTGCAGCGCACAAACGGCAGTCAGATCTCCTACAACCGCTTCAACGCAACACCTGGTTCCCGGCCGTACAACACGCACATCGACTCACCACGGCTCGGATGGCGAGTCCTCTGGCTCCGGGGGGCAGCTGGTAGCAGCGTCTGTCCCCAAACGCAGGCTTGGACTGGGCAGCATCTCTGTGTACAAACATAGCAGCAAGCGTCAGTCTATTCTCACTCCAGAGTGCCATTTCACTGATCTGTTTACACCTGATCCTGGAGCGCTTCCTTACCTGAAAGGACCATAATAACAAGAGGCAAACTTTGCACTGTAGCTCAGCACTGAAGCCTGGAGGAGGAGAGTAAAGTTTAAAAAACATCTTGCTACATTTACATCCTTCTTTGCAATATACTATTTCTTTGTTATTGTCAACAAATCCCATGTTAAGACCAAAACCAACATTGACTGGATCCTACTAACAAGTTTTGTGTGTGTGTGTGTGTGTGTGTGTGTGTGTGTGTGTGTGTGTGTGTGTGTGTGTGTGTGTGTGTGTGTGTGTGTGTGTGTGTGTGTGTGTGTGTGTGTGTGTGTGTATCATACCTGCAAACTCAGAAGGGCTTAAAAAGGTGACACATTTGAAACCCCCTCCCCGGAGAAGAAAATAAAGGGAAATTATATATCAATAACTTATTTCACCAGTAAATTCCTGTTAAACGACAAAAACATCCACTGGATGGGAAAAGGGTATTTTCCAATAACTTTGAATGCAGCACGAGGCTGGCGAGTTTCAAGTGAATGCAACATCTGTGTTGTTTTTCAGACAACAGCAGCTGCACGCTGTCTTACGTTCCTCTTCAGTGAAATACAGACACACTTTTACACCGTTTAGCTGTCAGCATTTTAACCGTGCTTACTCCAGCTGCTAGCCAACGGTAGGCTAACGTTACCTGCTGCCAAGTGTAGTGAACTAGCGTGACATGCTGCGATGTTTAGGTTGTCTCTAACGTCCGTTTCGGAGCATCAGAGAGAAGTGCAGGCATTTAAGTGGCACCTAAATAAAGCACCGAAATCCGTGTTGCAATTCGGTCCAGTAGATAACGGTCGTTAAGGCAACAGGGCTGTATTAGCACCAGGTCTCAGCCCCCCCCCCCCAAAAAAAAGTCTTTGGATCTACACGATTCACGTGGATGACATTTTCCCATTCAAAACAGCGATTTTTCGCCAAAAAGTGACTAGTTTGCAGGTATGGTGTATCCAAAGCCTGATATATCTTCTTCCTGTACCATAGAGACCCATTGCTGTCCTACCCCCATTTTCAAAATGTTTCTATATCAGAAAATTAGGGTTTCTTTTAACCACATTGTCAAAAAAATACCATGGATGGTTCCGTAAAATAAACGATCAGTTCACTACTTTCATTGAATTTGGGTGTTTAATTCAATTCTATAGCATTTTTTGGGGGGGAAAATGATATAAGAACATAAAAAAAAGATTATAAAAAGTGGGAAAAAAAGAACAAAAACGTCAAAAAAGCGCAAAAAAAACAGCAAAAACATCAGAAAAAAGTGACAAAAACGTTGGGAAAAGTGAGGAAAAAGATTTGGGGCGTCCCTCCCAGCACTGTACATCCGGTTAGCCAGAATAATTTGGACTCATTCCCACATACACTGTACCAAATGTGTATTAATCCGCAGATGAAAGTAGTCCCTAACAAATGCCCCATTTACTCCTGTTTCAGTAACATTTGGTAAAAACTACAGTGCCCAGCTGTTTTAGGACATAAATAAATAACTTTTTTTGTGTGTTTATGACTAGCTGTTTTTAAAGATTTACGTCTTCAGTGGGAAACAATCAGCTGCAACAGACAGAGTAGGGAAGTCAGAACATTTGCACTGTTGGTTTGGGTCTTTTGTATGAGATTTGTTGACTATAAGAAAAATCTAGACCTCGATCTCGTTCTTTGAGGTGTTCTTGATATTATAATTTGTACGTGGGCTCTCCCGTCCTTTACCTTGTTTCCCAAACCATTAGATATCAGGGCTTGTTTGATGGCTCGGACTCTTCCATCCATCATATCAGAGGGAGCGATGATGTGACAGCCTGCAGAGCAACACAAGACAACATGATTAGGATGACATCAGCTTTCTTAAATTAGCCAAATTTAAAATGTGAGGTCTAAAAATACAGAAATCAGTTTTTTTTTAAATTGTAAAATGTAACTACCCCTTATTGTTAAAGCCCCCAAAATCCTAGAACACAAACAACATGGTTGCTCTGGCTCGGAAACGTTCTCCTTCTTAAAACCCACTAAAGGTGCCCTAAGCAATGTTGGGTGACGGCACTTCTCGGTGACGTTCAAAGTATTTTCAAACAAAACGAGGCTAGCTCGCCCATCCCTCCTCCTCATCCCGTCCCCTCCCCCTCCCTTCCATGCTTCCGTGCACTAACCCCCCCCCAACCACCACCCCAAAATCCTTCTTGTCGGTTATTGGCTGGAAGACTGTTATGTTTGGTGGTGCAGGTAGGCCACTTTGTTTTTGTTGGAGTTTGTGGAGCCTGGTCTGTCTACAGAGACTGCGTTTTTTTTACAGTGTGTTCAGGGGACGGGCTGCTCGAGAGGTTTGCCGTTTTTGACAAAAAATGTTGTAGCTTAAAAAACGCGTGACATCGCTTAAAGCCCCTTTAATTATACAAAGAATGTCTAAAAAGCTTGTTTTCCACTTGCAACGTTTCTTTTCTAAAACGACAGACCTGTCAGCGTCTCTATCACCTGATCTTGGTGAATGAAAACATGAGTGGATTAAGGCTCAACTAATACATAAATGAAAATGGTGCATTCCTAACTTCCATAGATCATTCAGATCGAATGGAGAGGCTCACTGAGGGGAAGGAAGAGTCGTGCTCATTTCCTACTGTCTGTCACCAAAAAGAGAGACCCTTTGAGAAACCGGTTTTACCAGCTTGGGCGTAGGCCAGCGCCACTTCTGCTAAGCGCAAACAGCTGGCGTCATTGTTCAGAGTACCGTCATCGTTCAGGATACCTGCAGGTGAAAGAACAGAACTTAACATTAGTAATTAGCACATTATTTCTGTCCTGCGCTGCTTTTTAAATGAAATAGAGGAGGTAAATCTTCGGAGAAGACAGTGACTGCTAGCAGTTATTTATTAATTGTCTCAAAAATAATTGTGATTAACAATAGAATTGTCTCTTTCAGTCAAACTTAAAAATATTAATTTATTTATTACTTTTTGAAACAAATACAAGTTTTGTTAATTCCAGGATACTTCTTTTGGTTCTATCACTGTTATGTGACCCAGATAATGTAGTGACGCAGGTACACAGCCTATGAAGAAAACAATGCCCCTTTATTATCATAAAACATGTTTACTCACTGCATCCCCCCTTTTTGTTGCTATGAACGTGTTTAGGGTGTCAAGTGCCAATAACTAACAATTGAAATAATAATCAAAATATATAGCCCGAATAATAAGCACTTATATAATTACAATTTGGCATATCTTAACTAAATAAATCAATGATTACCGGTAGCAGTAGTACGCATTAAGACCTTAGCTTATGTTAGCAATGAATTGCGGTTAAACAAAGACACCGCGATAATGTAAAAAATAAAAAATAAAAAGGGCAATTAGACAATTATGTAATCATTGTTACAGTCTGTTAGGATAATTATTTATCAAAGAATAGACAGGAACATTGAAGTTCTTCTCAAAATTAGTTTTTTACATGCTTGCAAACAGTAAATTTTACAGCACGCAGCAAGTACAGAAAAATGACTAACTATAGCCTTCAACAGCAGCTTTTTAATACAGTCATAATAACAAAAGGCGATGTTGTCTCTTATCTCTTGGTCAGGCAGGGCATCTCCTCCTCCTCCTCAGGAGCATTCTGTGCTTTTCACAAGGTTAGTCAGTGGCTCCCATGATTATCTTGTGAGAGCGCCAGCAGTATTTGGGCTTTCTTCCAATGCAAACTCTTTAATATGGTGAGAAAACTTTTTCGCACACCTCTTTGGTCGGGCATTTGCGTAGGATATGATCGAAATGTTTATGCGTAGTAACAGATCAAAAATTGTTGAGAGAAAAATACAACGTTTCGATCCCAGACCTGGGATCGAAACGTTGTATTTTTCTAAATAAATTATTGCTTGCGTAATGGTCAGTGTGCGGGATTTTCTCTCAACAAACTCTTTAACATTAACAGAGAAGAGAAGAGTATCATCATTTTCTAACACAGGCCTACTGACCGCAGTGTCCGTGTGATGTGTAGGGACACAAGCAGACGTCGCACGCCACCAGCAGCTCAGGGAACAGGGACCTGATCTTCTTCACGGCCAGGACAGCCGGCGTGTCGTCTGTGTCGGCTCCTGAACCCCGGTCGTCCTAACGGGAGGAGCCCAGAACACGAGTGTGTTAGGTCGTGTGAGTGTGAGTGTAAAGGAGAAAGGTTCGCTGCCACTCAGAACATCTCGATCCAGAACTATGGGTTTATTAATCTGCTGCTAGTTCATCCTCCACTCTTCTGAGAGGACTGATGGTAGAACCTGGCTGCAAGGGGTTTGTTCTCATTCAGCCACGAGAGCATGAGAGGGGTCCAACACTGATGTTGGGTAAGAAATCATTCTGCGTTTAGACTTAAAAATAAATAAATAGCAAACCAGCAATTTTCTGCTTCATTTTTTCCGCTTTCATTTTGCGCCACAGGCTGCTGCGGTTATTTTTTGCATCTGGCTCCCAGTTGGTGTGAACACAGCCCAAGGCCTGGCTCCCAGTCGGTGTGAACACAGCCTAAAGGCCGGGACACATATAGCCGACGGGCGACCGTTGACAGAAAACCCCGTCGATGTGATCAGTCGCGTCCCCGAGGTCCAAAAAACTGCCACAGAACAGACCAAAAAGACGAGAGGAGACGAGACGTAATACATCTCTATAACAGCAGGCGGCGCTAATCTGTAATGTTGCCCAAGAAATGAAAACCGGCAGCTGATTGGACGAACGCGTCACATGGGTTTGTTTTCTCCGGATATTGAGAGCCAGACTGTCATGGCGGCCGTTCAGGATCCGATCTCATATTGTACTAAAGTAGTTCACTGAAACATGTTTCTGAAAACATTTTAAGCGAGAAATAGGCCGTGCAGTTGCTGAATCTGTCTTCATTTCAGCTCAACAAAGGTCAGTTTAAAAGATTTTCATCAGATTTTGAGAGACTAGTCACCTCATTCCGCTCGTCATTTCCGGGTGAGTCCCGATTTCCCTGCCGCCGACCGAACATGTCAGGTCGGCCAAAATGAACGCCGACAGCCCATCAGACGGACGACGGCACGGGACACACCAAACAGATTTGAGTCACTGACCTCGCCAGACTGTCCCACGGCCGATAATCGGGCCTTAGGCCTGGCTCCCAGTCAGTGTGAACGCAGCCTAAGGCCTGGCTCCCAGTCAGTGTTTTCAATAAAATTATCAGACACTGTTGCGCAAGAGACGTTACTACATCTGCTCTGGTCACCAAGACTTCGCTCTGCTCTGCCGGTGTCTGTCTCCAATTTTAGCGGCAGCTGGTTTGACCACGGAGATGCGAGTGACGGACGCCTTAGCTTGACTGCAGTCTATTTCTGTGAGAGAAACACTGCAAGCTGCTACAGTCTGCTGCTCTGCTGCATCTCAGATTGTTAAACACACCTGACTAGGAGACACTAGCTCAGACTGGAGGAGTATGTATAGTTGGTGCGGTTCGAGTACGGATCACGTTCTCATCACAAACAAACCACTCCAGAGTTCGATTGAAAGCGTACCGAGACCCCCTCTTCAAGCAGGTCTTGGTACGCTTGTTTGGTCGGCTTTTGGTGCGCACCAGAGTTTGATTGCCACGTTCTCACCTGCCCAAACGAACCGCACCAGCAGGACAGACGAACTCTAGTTCAATTCAATTGAACTAGAGGCTGCGTTCAGTGTGAACGCAGCCTAAGGCCTGGCTCCCAGTCAGTGTGAACGCAGCCTAAGGACTGGCTCCCAGTCAGTGTGAACGCAGCCTAAGGACTGGCTCCCAGTCAGTGTGAACGCAGCCTAAGGACTGGCTCCCAGTCAGTGTGAACGCAGCCTAAGGACTGGCTCCCAGTCAGTGTGAACGCAGCCTAAGGACTGGCGCCCAGTCAGTGTGAACGCAGCCTAAGGACTGGCTCCCAGTCAGTGTGAACGCAGCCTAAGGACTGGCTCCCAGTCAGTGTGAACGCAGCCTAAGGCCTGGCTCCCAGTCAGTGTGAACGCAGCCTAAAGCCTGGCTCCCAGTCAGTGTGAACGCAGCCTAAGGACTGGCTCCCAGTCAGTGTGAACGCAGCCTAAGGACTGGCTCCCAGTCAGTGTGAACGCAGCCTAAGGACTGGCTCCCAGTCAGTGTGAACGCAGCCTAAGGACTGGCTCCCAGTCAGTGTGAACGCAGCCTAAGGACTGGCTCCCAGTCAGTGTGAACGCAGCCTAAGGACTGGCTCCCAGTCAGTGTGAACGCAGCCTAAAGCCTGGCTCCCAGTCAGTGTGAACGCAGCCTAAGGACTGGCTCCCAGTCAGTGTGAACGCAGCCTAAGACCTGGCTCCCAGTCAGTGTGAACGCAGCCTAAGACCTGGCTCCCAGTCAGTGTGAACGCAGCCTAAGGACTGGCTCCCAGTCAGTGTGAACGCAGCCTAAGGCCTGGCTCCCAGTCAGTGTGAACGCAGCCTAAAGCCTGGCTCCCAGTCGGTGTGAACGCAGCCTAAGGCCTGGCTACCAGTCAGTTTGAACGCAGCCTATGGACTGGCTACCAGTCAGTTTGAACGCAGCCTATGGACTGGCTCCCAGTCAGTGTGAACGCAGCCTAAGGACTGGCTCCCAGTCAGTGTGAACGCAGCCTAAGGACTGGCTCCCAGTCAGTGTGAACGCAGCCTAAGGCCTGGCTCCCAGTCAGTGTGAACGCAGCCTAAGGACTGGCTCCCAGTCAGTGTGAACGCAGCCTCAAGGCCTGGCTCCCAGTCAGTGTGAACGCAGCCTAAAGCCTGGCTCCCAGTCGGTGTGTGAACGCAGCCCAAGGCCTGGCTCCCAGTCAGTTTGAACGCAGCCTATGGACTGGCTACCAGTCAGTTTGAACGCAGCCTATGGACTGGCTCCCAGTCAGTGTAACGAGCCTACGGACTGGCTCCCAGTCAGTGTGAACGCAGCCTATGGACTGGCTCCCAAGCCAGTGTTCCAGTTCACCCCAGAGGTGTTGGATGGGGTTGAAGTCAGGGCTCTGCAGGTTAATCAAGTTTCTCTGCCCCAGGGGGGCCAAACGTTTTGGATTGTGGACCATATACAGAAAAGTAAAGAGGTCACAGTCCAAACAATAGTAAATGTGTAGTTTTCAACCAGTAACACTGCAAGAAAATCTGTGTTTCTAGACCATAAAACTCCATGTGCATAGAAAATTAATTTTCCATCAAAATAACTATATTTGGGGCGGCCTCTAGTTCACCCAGTAAGAGCGTTCGCCCCATGTAGGCTGAGTCCTTTGCAGCGGCCTGGGTTCTAATCTGCGTGTCATCCCCTATCTCTCTACCACCTTTCCTGTCTATTCACTGTCACTATATAATAAAAAGGGAAAAGCCCCCAAAAAATAATCTTTACAAAAATTAAAACTATTTCATGCTTTATTAGTAAGTTTATTGACCTTTCAGCATTATCCCAGGTTCATAAAAACTATGGTCTATAAAACACAAAATTATTTTGCGAACGCAGCCTAAGGACTGGCTCCCAGTCAGTGTGAACGCAGCCTAAGACCTGGCTCCCAGTCAGTGTGAACGCAGCCTAAGGACTGGCTCCCAGTCAGTGTGAACGCAGCCTAAGGCCTGGCTCCCAGTCAGTGTGAACGCAGCCTAAGGCCTGGCTCCCAGTCAGTGTGAACGCAGCCTAAGGACTGGCTCCCAGTCAGTGTGAACGCAGCCTAAGGACTGGCTCCCAGTCAGTGTGAACGCAGCCTAAGGACTGGCTCCCAGTCAGTGTGAACGCAGCCTAAGGACTGGCTCCCAGTCAGTGTGAACGCAGCCTAAGGACTGGCTCCCAGTCAGTGTGAACGCAGCCTAAAGCCTGGCTCCCAGTCAGTGTGAACGCAGCCTAAGGACTGGCTCCCAGTCAGTGTGAACGCAGCCTAAGACCTGGCTCCCAGTCAGTGTGAACGCAGCCTAAGGACTGGCTCCCAGTCAGTGTGAACGCAGCCTAAGGCCTGGCTCCCAGTCAGTGTGAACGCAGCCTAAAGCCTGGCTCCCAGTCGGTGTGAACGCAGCCTAAGGCCTGGCTACCAGTCAGTTTGAACGCAGCCTATGGACTGGCTACCAGTCAGTTTGAACGCAGCCTATGGACTGGCTCCCAGTCAGTGTGAACGCAGCCTAAGGACTGGCTCCCAGTCAGTGTGAACGCAGCCTAAGGACTGGCTCCCAGTCAGTGTGAACGCAGCCTAAGACCTGGCTCCCAGTCAGTGTGAACGCAGCCTAAGGACTGGCTCCCAGTCAGTGTGAACGCAGCCTAAGGCCTGGCTCCCAGTCAGTGTGAACGCAGCCTAAAGCCTGGCTCCCAGTCGGTGTGAACGCAGCCTAAGGCCTGGCTCCCAGTCAGTTTGAACGCAGCCTATGGACTGGCTACCAGTCAGTTTGAACGCAGCCTATGGACTGGCTCCCAGTCAGTGTGAACGCAGCCTATGGACTGGCTCCCAGTCAGTGTTCCAGTTCACCCCAGAGGTGTTGGATGGGGTTGAAGTCAGGGCTCTGCAGGTTAATCAAGTTTCTCTGCCCCAGGGGGGCCAAACGTTTTGGATTGTGGACCATATACAGAAAAGTAAAGAGGTCACAGTCCAAACAATAGTAAATGTGTAGTTTTCAACCAGTAACACTGCAAGAAAATCTGTGTTTCTAGACCATAAAACTCCATGTGCATAGAAAATTAATTTTCCATCAAAATAACTATATTTGGGGCGGCCTCTAGTTCACCCAGTAAGAGCGTTCGCCCCATGTAGGCTGAGTCCTTTGCAGCGGCCTGGGTTCTAATCTGCGTGTCATCCCCTATCTCTCTACCACCTTTCCTGTCTATTCACTGTCACTATATAATAAAAAGGGAAAAGCCCCCAAAAAATAATCTTTACAAAAATTAAAACTATTTCATGCTTTATTAGTAAGTTTATTGACCTTTCAGCATTATCCCAGGTTCATAAAAACTATGGTCTATAAAACACTAAATTATTTTGCTGTTAATTCATGATGCCAATACTAAACAGAGCACATCATTTAAAATAAACTAAAAGTTTGCGGTTACAATAAAGCATCAATACTTAGCGGACCACAACATTTAAAATAGACTAAGAGTTGTAAGAGTTTAAAATTGCAATTATCTAAACTGAAATATCTCTGATCACAAAACTGAAATCTGAATTCTGCTGTCATTTAGGGGTCTGCATTTACAGGGCATGGGTGATCTACTGTGTATCTCTCAGTTTGTAAATCTACTAAACAGCTGAACATGTGACATACAGTAGTTCACTGGTGTGCCCGCATATTACAAAACAGTGTTTCTGTATCTGCTGCTCTTACATTTAATTAAAATTGATTTGATACTTTTAAGCTCTAATACAGTGCATGGCCTAAGTGCTAAATTAAAAGATTACAATGTGCAAATCTGTAAATCTACTATTAAGATAGAACAACAAAACAGGCAGAAGTGAGAAAATTTTGGTTTCTGTGCCAAGAGGTTAAGACAAAGATCAGTTTACTACATTTCAAAATAGGTATTTAGAGCAACGTTCCAATGTTTCTGAAATTTCCGGCACTCACTCGCTATATTCTGTCTCGCTATGTTCCCTGAGGTAAAGAACTCTTATAGTGCATCTTAAGAATATATTGTAAATTCATTATTTACAAAGTGGAAAGCCTTTTGCTATTGCTGCAAGTTAAATTGACAGGGAAAGGGTGAATTAAAAAGCTGCACATTTGCCCATTTAACTTTAAGGAACTTGACACATTAAAAGACGTATTAGATATAGAGATATATATGCGATAATGAAGGCAAATATAAGACTGCAAGACATGTTTTTGTTTCCACCCTTTTTGTTTTACATACCTTTTCTATTTTTGCAGGGACACCAAAAATCAGCACGCATTTCAAGCCGTTCTCCACAAGCGGCCGCAACATGCCCTCCAGCTTGTTCACTCCGTATCTTTGGATGAGAAAACATATAATATGACCATAACATCAGAACACAAAGAGGCCTGTCGGGGAATGCCCGAAATCACAATGAAAAGTATGCTCCATATCAAGTTTTATTCAAGAAGAACTAAGTAGGCAACGAAAGCAACTTAAGAGCTGAGGAAATGTTATAAGTTATAAGCACTGACACAACATTTCATATTTCTAACAGGAACTTCAAGAACCATGTGCAGGTCAGTCCCTGTGTCTTGGAATTCAGAAGCGCGCAAAAAAGTGCGGGCGGGTTTGCAGTTTGGTTTTCGAATAAAAAGGTCTAACGGATTCTCTTCTTATCTTGGTCCAGGTCCAGTGTTTGGCTCTGGGTCCACCCTCCCAGCCTGCTTTTATCTGAAGACAACACCCTCAGTGGGCTCCCCGCTGCAGGATGACAGTGTGTGTGAGTGTGTGTGTGTGTGTGTGTGTGTGTGTGTGTGTGTGTGTGTGTGTGTGTGTGTGTGTGTGTGTGTGTGTGTGTGTGTGTGTGTGTGTGTGTGTGTGTGTGTGTGTGTGTGTGTGTGTGTGTGTGTGTGTGTGTGTGTGTGTGTGTGTGTGTGTGAGTGAGTGAGCTTCTTTAACTATATTCGTGGCATCCAAAAACGGGGAGTCCAGTATATTTGTGGGGTCCAGACAGCTTTGTGGGGCCAAAATGCTGGACCCCACAAGTTTAAAGGGCTGTTTGAGAGTTAAGACTTGGTTGTAGGATTAGGGATAGAATTTTAGGTTAAGGTTAGGCATTTAGTTGTGATGGTTAAGGTTAGGGTAAGGGTAAGGGGCTAGGGAATGTCAATGACGGGCCCCCACAAAGACAGTGCCACAAACCTGTTTTGTTTTTTTTCTTGAACCTGATAGCTTGCAGTTATGGGATGGCTAGGATATGATAGGATGTGTCGCTGTGACTCTTACCTGGCCTGTCCCGGCAGGCTGCCTATGGGCTCCACTGCATCTGCACTGTCTCTGTAGGAGAGAGTGACAAAGAGCCCAAGATAGTCCATTTAAGTTTAACATCACAAATACTGGACTGTATTCCACCTCTCATGGTGAAAACATAGTCCATAGTTGTTGTTGCGGCATCAGTCAAACTCCTGTCGCCTACACTTGTTTTTATTTGCCCTTTCATGTGATTGGAATTTGGATACATTTGTAGGAGACTTTTCATTTACGTGACGAAGATGGGGTAGATGAGATTGTCAGGTCTCAGATCGGCGACGCAGGTCTGCCAGTATCGGAGCGTTGGGTGGAAATAGCCGCTGTGGAGGATGGACTCGGCTGGTGTCTGCATCTTTACTCTGAAACAGAGAGAAAACATTAGTGTTTAGAACGCAGACAGGAACACGGGGAAACAGATCAGGTTCTGTTTTGACTTTAGACCTCTCGGGCAGAGTCAGAATCCCGCTCTCACATTCTTGTGCTTCAGCTTAGCTCAGCTTCAGCTCAGCCCAGCCAGCGTTAACACTGAGCAGGCATGCGTGATGCTGCTTCTCCAAACAGCAGCTCGGCTCTCCGTCTCGCTGCAGAGGAAGCAGGAGAAGCACTGGCAGCAAAAAACTGTCCTGTCCTGTTGTTAGTAGTGTCCTGTACACTGTCCTGTGACTCACAGTCTGACTGTCCCGGGACAGTCATGGGAGTCACAGGACAGTGTACAGGACAGGACAGTTTTTGCTGCAAGTGCTGCAGAGGAAGCAGGCAGCAGCTTTTCAAACTCTATTAAATATAGAACCTTAAATGGCCAATGTTGCACCCGTGGCATGACGTAACATTTTTTTTTTTTTTTTTACAGCAGGAGAAACACCTTTTTGTTTTAAACTTATGAATGTATTTTAAGTAAGGGACCATATGGCTGCGCAATAATTCAATATTGGGACCTGCAATGCTAACATGATTTGATTTGGGCCTTGCTGTAATTTTTAAATACCATAAACGTAGCAAAGTGGCAGTAATAAATCAATAATAAACTGCAACTTTAAGATGACAAGCCATTTCCTGATACACGGAGGAGCTCGAGCTTTAACTAGACATACTGTAACGTTACCTTAAAACACACTACTAGAATGACTGCTGTAGTTGCCTTTTCACACCCACGTGTTTTTGCCTTTTCACATTTTCACTGCCAGATTGTTGGTGTGCTATTTAACATTTAAGCAGAGTACTAGAGCAGGCTAAATTACTATCACAATATGTCATTTTTCACCTTGGCAGGGAAAATACCTTTAATAACAATGTACGGGGACGGCTATCGCCACGACCCACTGTTTATAATGTCTCACATAAGTGATATTACAATCCAGAAATGTGAATTAAAAACGCAATAAACGCTACATAAAGACAGCGTACTTACCTGTGCATACGAGAGTCTGCGTGACTTCTCCACACTCCGGTCAACTACAACCACACCGTCTCTTCTTTGATTTTACCCGTCGTTCTGGGGCGACGTGATGGCGCACTACCGCCACCTACTGACTGGAGTCGGAGCTTATTTAAACCAACTAAAAAAATACCCACATAGAAATTATTGTATTGTTGTTATATCAATGTAACCAAAAACATACAGCGTTTGGTGAGTATTACAGGTGGCAGTACTCTTTAAACACAAACGGATAACAAAAAAAAGGGAAAATAATTGCAAATGAACCAAAAGTTGCCTTTTCGGCCACCGTACAATCCGGGTTCAATCTTTCAGCAGAACTAGCAGTACTCTTCAGTGGGTAGAGGAGGTCAGACCGCATATAAAGTAGTGAAATGTTCCGATTCTACAGCTACAATCCAAAGTATGAAATCAGGTCAATCCATTTGTTTTGGGAGGTCAGAAACAAAAGCAATAATTCATCATTAAATAATCTTGGCAAGAACTAGGAATAATGATGATAGGCTAAGGGTAAAGATTTTGTACCGCAAAATTGGGGGGAAAAAGATAAGGGTAGAGATTATTTCAAAATTCAAAAGTCTGTCAAAGTAAGAAGTCATAGAGGTGAATGTAGGAAAGAAAATAGCCTACCGTTTTTGCTATAATTAAGGTTAGGACATACAGGACTCAATGCTACTTTATACATGATGAAAAGGACAGCATCAAATAAATGTGAGCCTTGTAAATGTAACTGTTGAACATGTCATGACAGGTTGTAGGAAGTTTATTGTTGAAAGGAATAGATTGCAGGACAGGGTGGTAGTTATGGGAAGGGGGTGGGGCATCAAATAAAGGGTTTTATTTAAATAAAACAGGTTTAATATCCATAATATATATATATATATTATATAAACATATTGTTTATATAAACAATAATATATATATATATATATATATATATATATATATTTTATGATTGTTTAAAGTCGTGCTATGACACACTCCGGTACAGTAGGTGGAGGCATGCACCTTAAACATTGGTTTGTAGCCTGCCACTAAAACTGAAGAAGAAGATAATGCAGGTTGACTCTTCTCGCGATATTTCTCAGGAGGCGAAGGGGGTAAAAAAAAGAAGCTGCGATGCTAAAGGTTTGTTAGCCTTGTGTACTGACAGTTTCGCGTCTGGCTGGATGGAGGAGAAAACGCCTCACCGTTATTAAGGTAAAGTAATGTGTGGTCACAGTCAAATACATTTAGTTTAAGCCTATGTGTCCGCTGCGCTAGTAATGAGACGGCCTCTATCATACCTGGCTGTCTGTGGTTAGCTTACAATTGTAGTGCAGGGATCGGCTACAGTAATTGTAACGTTAGTTCGACTTGATTTGTAAGGTTAATATTACACTGCGTGGCATTTCATCTCAATCTGCCTGTATCGGCCGGTATCTTACAGCTTTGTCGGTCTGTATATTGAGCTGACAATGTGAGGAATTAATGGAGAAAGATAGCTGGAATCCCTCTAACGTTAGCTGTACACTCATTTAGAGAGATGTGATACGTGGGCCCTGTCTGCTCTACGTTACAGACAACGTGTGGGCGTATGCCTTGTTCGTTTCTTCATCGGTTCTGTCCGATGTAGCGCACTGTGTCCTCTTTATTAATGTTGTGTTTTCTTTATCATACACAAGGAAGGGTTTCCAGAGACTGGGAGCACTTCCTGCAGTCATCCTCCCCTGTCGTCATCCTCCTCCTCCTCCTCCTCAGAGTGGATTTGAAGATGTAGCCAAGAGTGAAGTGGATCATCTCTGCAGTCCCCAGGCATAGTCAGTGACTTCTCACCCCCACCCTCTGCCAGCCTAACTCTGGGGCACTTTGGCCCCTAACCAGGGCTGCCCAGTGCGTGACTCAGCCGTCCCCAGTCAGTCCGTCCCTGGTTGAAGACCCTGCTGTCCTCAGCCATGCTGTTCTCCCTGAGGGAACTGGTCCAGTGGCTGGGCTTTGCCACCTTTGAACTCTTCCTCCACCTGCTAGCGTTGCTGGTCTTCAGCATGCTGGTTGCTCTGCGAGCCGACATGTTCACCCCTACGCTGAGCTGGTGGCTGGTGTTCGTCCCGCTGTTCGCCGCCGACGGCCTCAGCACCTACTTCACGGCCATCGTGTCGATCCGTCTGTACCAGGAGAACGAGAAGCGCCTGGCCGTGCTGCGGCTCCTCTGGGTGCTGACCGTGCTCAGCCTGAAGCTGGTGTGCGAGGTGCTGCTGTGCCAGAAGCTGGCGGAGCAGGAGCAAGCCAGGGACCTGTGGTTCGGCCTCATCGTCTCGCCGCTGTTCATCCTGCTGCAGCTGCTGATGATACGGGCGTGCCGCGTCAACTGAGGGAGGGGGGGGCAGTTAGCGGGTTGTGCTTTCATGTCAGGAACATGGAGCAATCTTCCTCTGCCAATAGAGATTTAAAGCATAACAACAGTGTAATTTCTCTTTGGGCTCATTGCTACCTTTTTTCTTTTCTGTTTTTTAAATACACATGTTCCAGGTCTCACCAGATTTGTATACATTAGTTTTTCTAATAATTATTTATAAGTTCTAAAGCAGTATTTCTCTTCCCAGAAGAGTGGAGGCTGGTGGTTAGCTAGCAGTACCGTGGGTTTGGAAGTAGATCAATCATACATGAGAATAATAAGGGTGACCACGTACTTTTGGCCATGTAGTGTAAAAATTATGGTTGAGTTAAAATAATCGATTCTCCAATTAAAATCTTTGGGTGATCCGATATTGATTTAATAAAACCTCCCAAATCGATCTTTTAATATATGCGTTTTCACCATGGATGTGGGGAATCTTAATGTAAACATTAACCTAAAAATAGTTGAGGATTGCTTCTTGCTTGTACAATTTACAGCATAAGTTCTCTGAGAATCTTTTTGTCCAATCAAAATTAGTATTGTAACTGAAATTTCCCTAACGTAATATTGAATCAAATGAGAAATGTAATTGAATCGGGACCTTGTGAATCGGAATCGACTCAGGAAATCATTGGCGATACCCAGCCCTAGTAAAAAAGACTTAATGGTTCCCATTGCTAAGGCTGGGTGATATGGAGAAAATCAGATATCGCAATATTATTGTCCTAATACCTCGATACTGTAGGGTTACTGATATTGTAAGGTTGACAATTGGTTTTTTAACAGAATATCTTCACAATGAGATTTAAGATAAATAATCTTCAATAATATATAAGATATAATGACTAAGTGGGTAAAGGTAAAAATAATAGAAGAGCTAGAACAGTCTGGTAACCGAAAAGGACATCACTTTACTGTAATGCAGCCTTTAAAACCAGGAAAAGACAACACTTAAGCCATTTACGATATTACGATTTCCAAAATCTAAGACGATATCTAGTCTCATATCAAAATATCGATATAATATCGATATTTTGCCCAGCCCTACCCATTGCTATAGTGATCCTGAAGACTGAATGGAATCAAATTGTAACAGTGAATACCAGTGAACCAATTGTTTGAACCTGAGCCCCCTTTCCATCGGGGGGAATTATGGCTGTAGGTTTTTATATATATATATATATATATATATATATATATATATATATATATATATATATATTAAAATAAAGTATTACTTTTTGGGGCTTTTCCGCCTTTAATGGACAGGACAGGTGAGAAAGGGGAGAGCGAGAGAGAAGGGGAAGACATGCAGGAAATCGTCACAGGTCGGAGTCGAACCCTGGACCTCTGCGTCGAGGCATAAACCTCCTAAATATACGTGGCCTGCTCTACCCACTGAACCAACCCGGCCACAGGCTGTACGTTTTTGATACTTACAGGAATACAAAGAGTCAAAGCAGTACACGTGTACTTGGGACATGGTGTGCCTTTTTACATAGTGCAATCAATAGACAATGAGCCATGAGAAAAATGTATGCCAGAGTTATGTTTTAATGCACATGTGAACACAACGCATGTACATTTAATAAACGGTTGACACAGAAAAGGCTGTAATGCCCTAGGCACCTTTTTTGGCCAACTGTCATGGGTAACAGAGCTCTGCTCTTACTGCAACTTTGTTGCTTTTTTTTTCCCCCATAGAAGAAGAAGACATTGCTTGCCTGCACAATTTGATTAGGTTTATTACTACTATCATCATGTGTCTCACTTTGATGCCTGTTACAGGGAGTGTTGTTTACACAATTGTCAGCTCACAGTCTCACCCCATGTAAAAAAAAAAAACTGAGTGTGATTTTTCAACAAGCGGTCAATTGTGAGCACACACATTCCCTGGATCTTGCTGTTTATTTGTACAATATGTAATGTATACGATCTTGAGTTTGATCATACCTTATGTATGTACTGCATGTATTTAGGGCCTCATTTTACGGTAATTCCCGATGTGAAATTGTGTGTAAGTAAGATGTATATGTTGATTCTGGTAAGGAATTCACCAAATTTTATTTATGTTCTTATTTTCTCGTTATGGCACCCTTATTGTCATCTGTATATACATGTAAATAAACCATCAACATTTATCCAATGGCGTCTTAATGAATATTTAAGTCTGGCACATGGGTCTGAGTAAAGATATCGCTGTTACTGGGCCTTGGTCCCCCTGGCCACAAGCAGGCGCTGCTGGCCTTTAATATGGACGTGTATACCACAATGTAAAGGCATACATCTATTATCTTTCTTGGCACGTTTTAGACAAATATTCTCTATTGCTTACTTTTTACTTACGGTATTAAACCGTCTCGGTTTTAGCTAATCTACAAATCCTGTGTCCAAAACATACCTTTTAAAAACATTTTTATGTTTCCTGCTTGTGTTTTACAGTCAATCTGGCACTGGGTGAAAAATCATACAGACTTCAATAAGATGCATCACACTGCACATCCAGTAGTTTTATTAGGGTTCTGTGAAAGATAAGCAGCATTATTATTATTATTAGCATGTGGACATGTTCAGTGATGGATTAAGTCTAAAATCAATGGGTTGTCTTGCCAATGTCATGTTACAGATTCAAATTTAAAAAATATTGCCCCCACCTGGCGTTATATATGTGTCACATTCCTGAGAGAGTAATTGTATGTTTTGAGCACAGATAACTATATTTTGCAAGCACATTACATTGCATTTTGAACAGAAATTAACACTCGCAAAAAATAATTTCATTTGAGTAAACAAAATCCTATTTCCTGCACAAAACGCCATACCACCCACCCCCCCAAAAAAAACCATGTGTGATAGAATGTAAACTCAATTGACGTCACCATTTAAATTCCCAGGAATAGTACAGAGGACGTGATTTCTAGGTACACCAGCTGTGCTTTAATATCTTTCAATCGAACTTTTACGAGCAGACAAAGGTAGGCTACATTTGGACTATATGCGTTTGATTATTTTCATGATTAATTATTCCCCCGTGCTCTATAAAGCCTTGCTGTTGTTAATTATGGCTCGGTGATAAATGTTTGATGAGCGACAGTAATCGCTTGTAGTGCCCAAGAATAGCCCTCTTAGTGCTGATTCATGTGGAGCAGGCTACTTCTCAGCTCATGTGTTAACTGCAGCCGGATTATCGACAGGTGGCATCACCGGCAAATTTGCTGAATGTCTAGATAGTCTCTACTTATCACATGATCCGAACAAAAACAATGAAGGGCCTACAGGATCCCCATACTGCAACACTGAGTTGCAGAGGTGTGCGGGTGTGAAAGGAAAACTTTACAAAGACCGAAAAGACAATCAATTTGGAACAGTATTGGCAAACCATAGGTGGTAAAGTACAACAATAATAATAATAATATATTTTATTTTCTACGCTACAAGTCTCGCGGCGTGGTTAGTATTGCATTTAACATAACATTAAATGAAGCAGTATGCAAACAGTATGACAACAAATCTATATTTCATAACTCAATTAAAGACATACCCACTGACAGTATTAAATCGGCTCTAGTATAATAAAGGGAGGGGCGGGATGAACCTGAACGCAACACTTTTGATTGATAGCTCTTCCTCGCCCAGTCAACAATAGAAACGGGAGTGGTTTGCATCAGTGTGTGATGTTCTACATAAAGCGATGGGGCGTATCTGTAAGCAATACGGACCAATCAAGAAGCGGGTGGGACTGCCGAAGCCGCTCGTGCTGCTGCGGATGGGCGGGGCCGCGACCAAGGGTTGTGGGGAGAGAGGCAGTCAGAGTGAGAAAGCAGAGGAAGAGGAGGGAGGAAAAAAAATAGACGATAGGGATGTGTTTGAGTGTGCGGTGAACAGTGCTGCAGGTAGGCTACAGTCAGAGCCCAATACAGGCACCGGACCGCGGCAAAAACCGCCTCAGAGCCTGCCTCTCTCTCCTCTTCATCCCCTCTAAACAGCCACTCCGCAATGTCTGGCGGAGGAGAGGTACGCGTCCTCCGCCAAGAGCCTGGGCAAGAGAGCCCGAGGATGCCGGCCTGGAAGCGAGAGATCCTGGAGAGGAGGAAGGCGAAGGGCGGCGGGTCTGGAGGAGCCGGTGCCGCGGAGACAACAAGCCCCGGCGGTGCGGGTTCGCAGCGGGCTAACGGCGAGACGACGGGAAATGTGAACGGCAGCAGCAGCGGCAGCAGCAGCGGACCCAAGAGAGACAGCGGACCGAGCGGTGGGTCCGGGCGGAGCTACACCATCACCACAGCCAGTCAACACTTCACGAACAACAAAGAGCCACGGCCGACGGACGCGGAGAGGACGACGCCGAGGGAGGACGACAGACACGAGAGCCTGGTGCTACAGGAAAGCCTCGGCCCGCTGGACGAGAACCCGTTCATTAAACTGGAGAAGGAGCGGAGGCGGCGACAGGACCGAGATAACGCTTCTCGTCCTGTCCAGCACATCCTGGAGCTGTATGGCAGTGTACCCGGTATACGGACTATCCGCGCAGACAATATTATCATAATTGAGTCTGACCCGGATTACTTTCCGGAAGCCGGTGGGGTAAACACCGGGTCCAAGTGGCAGCAGAACGGCGTCACTAGTTACAGCTCTCTGAACGACCTCCTGGACCGGAGAGGGAGTGCTGTTACTGAGATAAGAGCCAAGGAAGTGGTCATTTACGACACCACGTTAAGCAAGAGCGAGGAGAACTTGAGCACCCTGGGCCGCCCTGATCACGAGGCCTCATCATATGAGACAGGTGAGGGCCAGGGCAGGGTTAGCCGGATGCTGCAGAAGTTTGACAGCAACTACGGGAAGCTGCAGAAGAAGTCCCACAGCACAGAGAACCTGCTGGACCTGGATTGTAGTGCCAGCAGCAGGCCACGACTCTGGTCCAGGCCACAGCCAGATCTGGTGCCAAAGGCCAGGCCAGGCCCGTCGCTCAGCAGCCCGGGCAGCAGCCAGCCATCGTCTCCTGTCTTCCAGAGTCCCTTGTCTTCCAAACCAACGCCACAGCCTGTTGTCTCTGAGCTGGGCAGCCCCCAACGCTCCGCCGGGACCCCTCAGCCTCTCTTTTCCTTCCGTCAGCGGTTTGAAGAGAGCGGAGGCCATGGTGCAGCTGTCCCCCCAGGGGATGAGCCAGACAGGGTGCAAACCAAGCCCGTCAGAGAGAGAGACTGGGAAAGCTCTGAGGTGCCACCCAAACCCAAGGTGCCATGCTCTCCAGAGACCCGGCGCGTCCGTGCCGAGCCCCCCTCGAGCCCCATCTCGTTCAAGGTGTCGCGCTCCTCTTCTGACTTTGAGATCCGTCCCTCACCGAAGCCGGACCTCACCCGAATTCCTGACGGGGACACCCAGGCACGGGCCCTCGCAAACCTGCGCCTGCAGTCCCGCAACTCCTTCACAGTGATCCCCAAGCGCCGTGTTGCTCCCTCATCTGCAACAGGCAGCCCAGCACCGCCCAGCCCCATCAAGTCTTCCCCTTCCCACAGAGTGGCAGAGGTGCCCACGCCAGGAGTGCCAACCTCCCACGCCCCTACGCCCACCTTGACACCCTCCAAGAGGAATGAGGAGAAAGCACAGGAAAAGGAGTTCGAGAGGCCGATGAGGCTCTCCCAGCCTGAACCGTCTCCTTCTGTCGCCACAAGTCCTGCGCCTCGTCCGACCTCAGAACCTGTGTCTCCATCCCCTGCTCTAACCCCAGCTGCTTACTCTCCCCCCGCTCTGCCTTCCCCCCCCTCTTCTCCGGCTGTCCCATCTTCACCTTCCTTCTCTCCGGTTCCTTCAGACTCTCCAGCCCCGTCTGCTGTCCCTTCTGCCCCGTCCACGGCTCCAGAACAACCCCCCGTGGACCAGCTGCCCGTAACAAACATAGACGACATTGAAGTGGAACCCCAGCAGCGTGTCTCTGCCCCCAGCCCCATGGCGCAGAGGAGAAAGGGGAACACCTTCACCGTGGTCCCTAAACGTAGGTTGGAGGCCGAGGGCCAGCCAAGCTCACCCGAGCCCCAGCAGGAAGCGCCAAGTGAGCCGCCACCGGGGTCCACGCCCCCACAGGCCCCGTACGCTCAGCTGGGCTCCCTGCTGAAGAAACGCTACCCCGCTGCAGAGGAGATCGAGGTCATCGGTGGTTACCTTTCCCTCGCAAAGTCCTGCCTCTCCAAGACGGGCTCCACGGGCAAGAAGGTGAGAGCCAAAACTGAACCAAACTTTGTGGCTTTTGTTGACAGGTTTTTACAACTGCATTCCGAGCATGTCTGGAATCAGTAAGTTTAGTGGGTTAATTGATCAGTCAAACCATTTTGTATTATCAACTAATATCAAGAAGTAATGCCCACATAATAGCTGGTTTCAGCTTCTCCAATGTGGGGATATGTTTCATTTGTCTGGTTTTACATCACTGTTTAACTGAATATATTTGGGTTTTTCGGACAAAACAAACCATGTGAAGACGTCACGTAGTCTCTGAGAGTTTGCGATGGGCATTTTGTAATATCTTCTGACATTTTACTAAGACCGATAAATGAGTCGCCAAAAGTGACACGCAAGACCGGTTCATCGGTAATCGTGGTAATCGTTTGCTGCCCTAATTGCCACATTGTTGTTCAGCTCGATGAAAATAAACAGACGTCAACACTGCAGCACGCAGGAGGAATGTTATTCCCAGTCCTCACAAACCTTATGCATAACATGTACCAGGTCTTCCCAGGGTCGTGATAGTTTCCTCTGATCTAAATGTAGCAGTTGAGCGGCACACAGGAAAAGCTCTGTTTATTGTTTGTGTTTTCATCTCAGTACGTCTATCACTTTTTGTCCGTTTAAGCAAGCCAGTGCACCCCCTGGTCGCCTGTGATTTTTAAGGATTTAAGCAGCATTTCCACCTCATGGTTAATCCTCAGTTATATCAATGCAAGGTGGTGAGTCACTGCCACTCTAAATCTCCACATCCCATCACTTGACCTGCTCTCAGGCCTGGATGCCTAAGTGGATTAAAAGCGTGTGTTTACACAGCCACTTGGAGCGACACAGTCACAGAGTGCTTTTTTTTTTTTTTTTTTTACTGTGGACTGCCGTCCCACAAAGGCAGGTTATTTGTCACAGAGCGCATTATTGGGTTGAGGTGGCCCCTTCCAAGCCTATTGACTGAACAATCTCATCAAGGCTGTATTCAGGTCTCAGGATTTGGCTCGAGGGGAGATTCGGGCCAGCTCCGACCTGTCCCAAACTTTGTGGAAATCGTGTATTGCTTCTTTTACGGTTGAATTCATCTGTAGTGTTTTTTTTTTTTTTTTTTTTTTTGCCCAAAGCTGAGCAATTCCCAGGTGTGCTCCTAAAATCATAATTAATTGATAACAAAGTTTGTGCTTTTGGACATCACCGTTATCTTGCAATCATAATCAGATGTCTGGTGCTTGTTTGGCGAAGGTCTTGCTGCAGTTTGCTCCAGTTTCATCTGTTTCAGGGATTAATTAGATACCAGAGAACGTTTCTTATTCATTTTGAGATTTCTGCTGTGGGCTGCTTTTCACATTCTGCTCTGGATCAGCCCGACGTTATATTTCAGCATGGCGGTGTTTCTGTTGCTCTCTTGACAGCCAAAGATCTCAGCCCGTGGCTTGAACGATCTTTGACGTCACGTAACGCAATACGTCATCCACGTTGCTGGGACGGGTTCAGGGTGCTCAGGGTGTGGAGCGTGGAACCACAGCATCCTGGGTTTGAGTCCAGCCTAGGCCCATGTCATCCCCTCACCCTTCCTCTTAGCCTGCTGTACTCTTGTCTGCCAAAGAGGAAATGTGTTCTGTGTTCAGTTACACACCACAGCCCTACCCCTAGCCTTTTTGTGATTTACAAAGCACCACATCGCCTCTTAATTCTGAATATTTTGAGCCTTTTGGCAGCTCTTCAGTCTAGGCCAGTGTCTCAACCTCTCGTTGGCCTGCAGTCCTGTTTCCTTGACCTGGTCTGCTACAGTATAATCCTCTGCTCTCTAAGTAAATCCAGCTACCGCTTAACAACAGGGGCACACAGCTGAGGCCACTCACGATTGTATCATGTGGAAACAGTGAGCAGCAAATGGAAAGATTCTGATCACATCACATCCCATCATTGAAACTATATCCCATTTGTACTGTGCAGGGCTGGATATGCTCATGTGTATACTACTTATTTGTACTTTAAATACTTATTTGTTATTTTATATAGACCATTTTTTTGCATTTAGACGACTTTTTTTTTTTGTTAGATGAAAGAAAAGCCTGTTTGTGTTTCTCAAAGTAAGGTACAGTGTGATTAAAGTATAGCTTTGAGATCTGCAGAGATTAATCGCTTAGGCTCGTTGTCAACTATCAAATTATTCGCCAGCTATTTTAAATAATCGATTTAATCGGTTGAGTCCTTTTTTCTATGACATTTTTTTTGTGGTTCCATGTTTTTAAATGTGAATATTGTTCTAGTTTCTTCTCTCCTCTGTGACAGTAAACTGAATATCTTTCAGTTGTCAATGTCTTGACAAAACAAGACATTTGAGGACGACATTTTTCACCATTTTCTGACATTTTATAGACCAAACAACTAATCGATTTATCGAGAAAATAATCGCTAGATTAATCGAGTATTAAAATAACAGTTAGTTGCAGCCCTAATAGCTTTGATATCGGGACTGAAACGCTATTAACTCTCATATTGGCAGTTGTATCGAAAACATTTCAAACAGCACTCGGTAAACACCCAAACCCAGAATGCCTTCATTCTTATCGCTGCACCATAACCTAAAATGGGAGTTTGTAGATGTCTTGTGCAGAAACTCTGGAAACATGACTAGAATGTAAAAGACCGTTCTGTGGGTTTGCAGATCATGGCTTTATAATGACTGATATTTAGACTGCTGACTTGTGTGCGTAAGCCTAACCCATGCTACCTGGTTGTGTGTGTCTTTATTGGGTGTGCACATGTGCATGCGAGACTACCACTGACCGTGGCCATGAGACATGAACACATCCTGTCTTTTGTCCTTGTCGCTCACAAACCAAACATTTTCTCCTTTTGTTGTCTAGTCTAGTCTTCTTGGTCATCAAGGCTTAGATTCCTTCTTCTTCTTTTCTTTTCTGGGCAGGGCAGCGCAGGCAATTACAAAAGCATCGAGGCTTGGCCTGGCCTGTATAATTTGTGCGGAATTTTTTGTTCAGGGCCACTTCTGTGTGAAAGCACCCTCCGAGAATGGCCTCGGCTCAGCGTTCTGGTCTGGGATTGGGGTTTTCTGAGAGCTCTTTTTAACCATTTTTATGAGGAACTTGGCTGAAAAAGAATGTTCCATATACACGTCAGTACTCGAGAACTTAACCAAAGCGGATCGTTAACCCTTCCTCCAGTTTTTCCCAAAATATTTTCACTCTGTCCCCATTTTCTTGCTGCATGTTCTGATTTTTGAACTCCCTTCTATGAGTGTAGAATGCTGGACCACATCCAACCCAGTCTCATGTACTCTCTCTGTCTTTATCGCTCCACAAGCACCACTCTCCTTTGTTGTTTTATTCCCTCTCCCCACAGTGCACTGCTTTATTCCTGTGCGGTGGTGGTTAATAAGGCCTGTCCCCTTGCTCCCAGCTTCCTGTGATCTCCTCCTCTCTATTGGGGAAGGAATTGTGGAAGAGCTATGTAGGTCAAGTGCAGCTTCTCGTACCGCTTCACTCCTGCATTTGCATAAAATCTACTCCGGGCTGACTAGTGAAATAGACAGGCCAGGATTGACTCGGTTTTCATCTGCAGTTTGATTGGATTGGGCTCCCTAGACTTGACCAATTTATCTTATGTCCTTGTGGAAAACGACGCCACTCTCTGTTAAGGAGGATACAGCTGGCAACAAGGCACGGGAGGGGGTGGAGTGGTTTGTTTTTGAAATCTCAGCTGCCTATGACCAGTTATTATGGGAAAAGGGAGACCGACCCATGTGTTGTAAGCAAAACTTCCAGAGAGAGAGGCATTTTATCAGCTTACCAGCCTTTTCCCAGTGTTGGTAGCTTCTGTGTATTGGCACTGAGGAACCACTCAGATGACTAATTGTTTAAACTGCTGCAGCATGTTTGTGTAATTATGACCATTCTGTCAAGCTAATGATTAGGTTTGGTGGAGAGGATTGTGTGTTTGTTACTGAAAGGGATACTTATTCAGGTGCTGTTAGTCTCATGGAACTTGGGATTTAGTCGTTTTTCTCTTAAGGTGCACCAAAGTGCTTTCTCCCAGTGAAATACTATTGAACAATTCCTCAAAGGCCGTGCGGTCTATCCCTGTGTACTTGAGGCTTGATCTGATAGGGCTGAAGGGAGAACGTCGGACAAAAATAGTTGGAAACCACTGTCCTAAGCGGTCGGTACAAACCATGATGTAAACATTGTTTACAATTTATAGAAGATCTTTTGGTAATTGTGGCAACTCCATATGCGCATCAGACCGCGGGCGCAGGCCAGCATGTTCCCTGATACATTTACTAATAATGCTCATAATAGTTTTGGATCTCTTTTATGACACCAGAGAAGATAAGTAAACGCAGTAAAGTCACGAGTTCAATGGGTTCTCTCATGTGAGTCAATGGAGCAGGACTGATAACGTAGGACGCCGTTCACCGAAGCTGTCTTTACCTGACCATTCCTATTACCTGACAAATCACATGACTTCATGTTTACGGCTTTGTTTGTATGAGTCAGTGTGACGGGTAAGAAATGTGACAATGGTACCCTGTACTCTTTAATTCAATTCACTTGTATCTATAGTGTCAAATCATAACAGAAGTTATCTGTTAGTCGATAGAGTAGGCTAAGACCACACTCTTTACAATTGACAGAGACCCAAAAATCCTTGGACAGACCCTGAGACTACCGGTTGGGACACAGATACAGATATACAGAAATATAATTCATAAATATTTATAGCAGTTGGCATGATGAGCAGTGCCAATTATAGTAACAATAAAGATTATAGAACTATGACTAGTAATAGCAGAGCGTTGAGCAGCAGCTGCAAACACAATTCAGGTGCCACCCGCAATCTAAGGGAATCTGCGAGGCGAGAAAAGCAAATGGACTCTGAGGAAGAAGCTCCCGGGAGCTAAGTTAGTAACAAGCATTAATGGGATGGATGGACAGATGGAGAAAGAGAGGAGGAGAGAGAAGCTCAGTGTGTCATAGGAAGTCCCCCGGCAGTCTTAAACTTTAGCTAAGGGCTGGCCCAAGGCAAACCTGTACTTAAAGGAGAATTTGTACGTAGCTCTGTTGTTTGTAAATTTGGAGTGCTGTCCGTAGCGACAAAAACGGAAACAATCGCTGTTGCCTACACCGTGTTATCCTCCTGCTACAGTTTGCACCCAGGAGACTGAAACAGGGCAAGTTTTAAACGTGCTTTTAGCCTCTTAACATGTTCGAAATGTCATTACAAGTGCCTACCCGTGTGAAGTGACTCCTTCCTAGTGAACACAGTGAATCTGACTGCAGTAGATGTGAAAGAAATGCATGAAAGTCGTGCTAATTCAGCTGTTTAGTTCTGGCGTTGAGACAGCAGTAAGACAAGTTGCTTAGGGACCGCCTACAAACTACAACACCGAAAAGAGATACAACAAAAATATTTATTAATTTAATGATTAAATAAGGTACTGTCTCCAAACTTACCTCAGTTAGAACTTGTCTCCTGCTAGTTGTACTACAGCACTTTAAAAAAAATAAGCATATGCCTATTTTTGAAAATATTTTTGTATCTCTTTTCGGTGTTGTAGTTTGTAGACGGTCCCAAAGCACTTGTCTTACTGCCGTCTCAACACCGGAACTAAACAGCTGAATGCATTTCTTTCACATCTTCTGCAGTCAGATTCACTGTGTTCACTCGGAAGGAGTCACTTCACACGGGTAGGTACTTGTAATGACATTTCGAACATTTTAAGAGGCTAAAAGCACGTTTAAAACTTGCCCTGTTTCAGTCTCCTGGGTGCAAACTGTAGCAGGAGGATAACACGGTGTAGGCAACAGCGATTGCGTTTTTCTCGCTACTGACAGCCATAGACAGTATATAAACTGGACCAACAGATCCTGTTGCCCTTGGGACAGTAAGTCTCGTGGTTATGACACAATTGTTAGCCTATTTTTACAAAAACTGAGCTTGAAGACGTAGATGTGACGTGAGCAACGTGTCTGAAAGTTGTAAGTCTTCTGGTAGCTGTGCCAAGAGAAATCTCAATCATTCCCAATCTTACAGAGACGGAGAGTGTAGGTATATGTAAGGAGATAACATAGACACAGGCTAATTACTGATCACTAACATGCTAGTTAACATTAGTCATTAAACCTAAACAGCTAACGTAAGTCCAAACTGCCTGCGACCTTCTCCTGTACTATACGGTAATTCCTCTACTGTGCGACAGTAAGTCACTTGGTTATGACACAATCGTTAGCCTATTTTTATAAAAACATCTGCTACGGAGCCATAACGTGAGGTACAAGGTAATGGAGCATTTTATACATTGTCGTGTTTCTTTAGAAATAAACAATGGACAAATGGAGTCTTTAAACGCTTCAGATGTAAAGTTATTTACTGTCAAAGTGACGTCAAAATGAATAGCAGTCAATGGAATGCTAACAGAGGGTGATCGTTTGGTAGCATCAAAATGGCGCCATAGGAGGTTCTGAGTTCTGAAGCGAAGCTTACCCCCTTGCTGACAGCACTCCAAATTTACAAACAACAGAGCTACGTGTTGAAATCGACCGGAAATCTCCTTTAACTATAGTATTAAGTACACATGGACACTAGGGATGGATGCCATGCTTTGGCGCAACAAGAAAGTTACAAACTAGTTGCTCCTACATGAATAAAACCTGCGGTGTAGAAAACACTGCAACGATGGGCATTTAAAAAAAAAAGAAATGCTTTATGAGAAAGTTAGACTTCGCTCCAGTCACATCAAAGTCATGTTTTGTGGCAATAAGTATTCCTCCGCTGTGCAGGCACGTTAAAGACATTATCTGCATCTGTATTTAAAAAAAAAAAAGAGGTTAAAATGGTGGTTAAATGTCATGCACACAGCAGGTTAAAAATACCCAAACCTAAATGCTTAAAAGCTCTCCGTAACACAGGAAGGCCAATGAAAGGGCACACTCCTTCATTTACATTGTGCGCCTGGGCTACAGGTGTGAAAGTCCATTGTGTTTAATTATTTACCACCCAGCATACATTCCCCATCTCTCCTCCCATACACTTCCTGAAAACCTACCACCCTACCCCTTTGCTTTAAAAAACAAACAAAAAAAACAGCCGACCCATTAACCTGAGTGTTTTTCTTTTTTTTTCTTTATTGAGGCTGAGGTGAAGCGACAGGAGAAATGATTCAGATTAGGAGTGTGTTGAAGTTGAGTTATATCACCAAAAACAGAAACCAACTCTCCTGATGATGTGAGGAGACTGAAGTATGAGATCAGGATTCTGGGTTTTAAAGCATTTAGTTAGAGAGGGGGGGGGAGGGATTTCAAGGTAAAACAAGACTTTCTTTAATATTGTCAGGCACCTGGTCAATTTTATTATCACTGTGAGGAACTGCCGAGACAGGTACGTACATTACAGTCCATTAATTTAGCTGTTGCTTTTATCCAACGGGACTTACAATAAGTGCATTCAACCATGTGGATCCAACCCCAAAAAAAATAATCATGCATATCAACTACATCAAATACGCTTAAAGGTCCCATGGCATGAAAATTTCACTTTAGGAGGTTTTTTAACATTAATATGCGTTCCCCCAGCCTGCCTATGGTCCCCCAGTGGCTAGAAATGGTGATCGGTGTAAACCGAGCCCTGGGTATCCTGCTCTGCCTTTGAGAAAATGAAAGCTCAGATGGGCCGATCTGGAATCTTCTCCTTATGAGGTCATAAGGAGCAAGTGATGTATAAAGGGTGGTGATGGTGCCTTTGGTCCGTGAGATCAGGGTTCGATTCCCACTGCGATACATCAACCAATGTGTCCCTGAGCAAGACACTTAACCCCTAGTTGCTCCAGAGGCGTGCGACCTCTGACATATATAGCAATTGTAAGTCGCTTTGGATAAAAGCGTCAGCTAAATGACATGTAATGTAAAAAATTTAAAAAAGGTTACCTCGCCTTTCTCTGCTTTGCCCGCCCAGAGAATTTGGCCCACCCATGAGAGAGAGAGAGAGACATCATGGCTTTCAAACAAGGTTGTTGGTCAAGGCCACACCTCCACCCTCCACATTGTCCCCCCCCCCCCGTCCCCCGTCCCCCCTCTCCTCCTCAACAGCTACAGACCCAGAAATGGCACATCCTAAGGAAAGCTCATTGTGGCACTGGCTCTAGTGGCTGTAATTCTGCACCAAGGCTGAATTTCGGGAAAGAGACTTCAGATACAGTATTAGGGGACCACTAAGGTCTATATAAAAGAGACTTCAGATACAGTATTAGAGGACCACTAAGGTCTATATAAAGAGACTTCAGATACAGTATTAGGGGACCACTAAGGTCTATATAAAGAGACTTCAGATACAGTATTAGGGGACCACTAAGGTCTATATAAAAGAGACTTCAGATACAGTATTAGGGGACCACTAAGATCTATATAAAAGAGACTTCAGATACAGTATTAGGGGACCACTTGAGGCTGGCTCCAAAAGGGAGTCAATCCATATACTGTAGACCCCATGTTAAAACGGCCACAACTTTACAGCAGAACTAAACATGTTTAGTTATTTTTGGATTAGACAGGATCTGGCTCTTCAGAAACCTATGGGTGACCTTACAGAGACTCGTGTTTAGTTTTTTTACAGTGTATGAGTTGGACCATGTCCCGGGTGTAGGATGGGCCTGAGGCATTCACTGCAAGATAGAGCAGCCACTAGTAGCCAGAGCAGGGTGCGCAGGGGCCGCAGGGGTAGTGTGTAGGGTTAGAATTCTCTGCGCGTTTGTCTTCTACAGGCAACCCCTTCCACGTTACACACATTTCATGTGTCATTTGATCCATTGGTAATCTAAAAACATTAGTGCAGCTTTAAATCCAGTTTTTATAGTCTTACAATGTTTCATTCCTGTTACAGGTTTACAAGTTAAAGTTCCATTTTTATTTGGAGAGAGGTGCCTAGGTGTCTTTTGATGACTGATATCACTGGCGGTGCAAATATGCTTTCCTTTTTAACAAGCTTGTCATTTCTTCCGAGGGCTCTGTGGCTGCAGGATGTGGACAAACACACACTCTCACAAGCACAACCCATGCCTAATTTCTGCATAAACCCCCCCGCACAAATACACACTCGCAGGTTTCCCACACAGGCCTCAGGCACATGTGCAGCCCTGCAACGTCAGTGTAATTAGAATTCAGCCAGCAAAGCCCCCACTATCATAGTCATGTTTAAGTGTGTATGTGTGTGTGTGTGTGTGTGTGTGTGTTTAGAGTGCATGAGTAAGAAGAGACTAAAAGCGGAGGACGTTCACAGACGGGGCTTTTTGAAAGTGTATAAAAAGAAAGAGAGTGGGCGAGTGACAGAGGCAGGTAGAAGCCACTGACTTTTAATAACTGTAGTGCTTTTTTTCCACCATCTGCTGTGTGACATACATTTTTCCCAGAATCAAGTAGTTTGGTTGTATTGATAATTTAAGGTAGAAACCCGCTTAGCTGCCTTGATGACTGAAGAACACACCCAGTTCTGCCTCAATTACAAAACACTGTTGGGACTCTATGTGGTTCTTTTTTGTACGGGATGTAAATTTTATTCAAATAGTCTCTCCATGGGAGGCTGTGTGTGTACAGTACTTGACTGTCTTCGTGGTTAACCCATCCTCGTCCCGTGCCTGAGATGTGCTCCATGCAAAAGATGTTTTTGATTTTTCATCGTGTGAATCATTGATGACCTCAATCATTTAGTTTTCCTGTTTACACGATCAAAAGCTGTCCGTCTTACTGCCAT